>NW_027397234.1:56311-207223 GCF_003265705.2 Callorhinus ursinus | reverse complement strand
GAAATAAATTTGGGTAAGGAGTTATACAAATATAGCTATGTGTAAGTGATAATAATAATAATTACAATAATACCAACATTTCCTACAATCTGCTGGAACAGTACTATATATTCACTTACAATTATTAAGATTTTTATTCATATGAGTAGCTAAGAAAAATCATAGATGGAATGCACAAAAATATTTAGATGTGGATATTTGTATTTAGGGTTCTTAATGGTATTAGAAGGTACCACTTAGGGGTAAAATCATATACTGAAATACGTTCCTTGAACACATGAAGTTATTTCAGCATCCCTCAGGTTCTGGTTTCTCAACACACTTATCCCCTCCAATTCCTTAGCTAAGACCAGGGAATTCATGGTCCCATTAAGCCTTGGGGTATAGCCAGCCCCCTGGTTTCTCTACAGTTGGCCACAACATCCTCTAGGCTTCTGATTTTCTTGGAGAAAAACATAGCACACACCAGTAGTTAAAAAAATACCCAAGCATTCTCATCCATCCCTTTGTACTTGCCTCTAAACCTCTGAAAGCAAGTAAGCTTTAGAATGGTTTGTCAAACTACTAGAAACCATCTAATGCCTTATTTTCTGCTCCATAGGGTCTGACAAATTTTAGAAATTATTTTGCCTAATAATCTCTTGTCAGTACTAGGGAGTAAGATAGTCCATGAAAATTTGACATATATATATATATATATATACACACACACCACGGAATAAAAGCATACAAACATATATTGAAGACGTGTATTCTGTGGTTTTTACAATAGGCAGTGGTAAAAACTGATTTTTCCCCCTGCTAGGGCCTAGACACCAAAAAAGGAACGATTTACTTCTTAAAGTCATTTTAATAAATAGAATGCAACTTATGAAAGATTATAATTTTTGGTGTTGTATCTTAAATTAGAGACTACAATTCTAGCCACATCTTCAGTTGGCACTACTCTTTCTAGTAAAATATGATTGGGTTTTAAGTATATAGCTTGCACCAATCAAATTCTTCTCTATCTTATACTTATTGTCTATTATCTAAAATGTGTATAATATGAAACTTATTTGATATGTTAAAATTTTCTGGTTTCTTTTATTTTCAAATGTATGTGTCTCTGTGTGTATTTTCCATCCCATTAGCTATTAGATGTTACTGTTGCTATTTTGGCTTTTTATTTTCATTGTGATGAGTAAATATTTACTTTATACTGTTAGCTTGACTCTTGAAAATGTTGGAGTTAATATATTATTGGAAAAAAAACCCAAAATATTTTCCACTTTCTTACATTGGAAATTTTCTGATATCTTTATTTTTAAAAAGTAGTACCCTAAATTAACATGTCATCACAGTTAAAAATTAAATAACTAATAAATACAATAAAACCTATTTCCAGTAATATGAACTTATATAGACATAGATATAACCAACATATTGCAAACTTATATTTGGCAACTGCCAGTGAGAAATAGAATAAAGGAAGTTCATTAAAAAAATAAAAATAGAGGCACCGGGGTGGCTCAGTTGGTAAGGCAGCTGGTTCTTGATTTTGGCTAAAGTCATGATCTCAGGGTCCTGGGATCAAGGCCTGCATTGGTGAATCTCTCTTGCTCTCCTGCCCCTCCCCATGCTTGTGCACTCTCTTTCTCTCTAAAACAAATAAGTAAATCTTTAAAAAAATAAAAATAAAAGTCTCAATTCAATTGTTCAATGCTGGTGTATAGAAATACAATTAAATTTTGTATATGGATCTTGTATCCGGCAATTCACTTATTGGTTTTAGGGATTTTTATTTTTTTGCAAATTTAATATGACTTTTTATGTAGAAGACCATGTCGTCTGTGAATTTTAGTTTAACTTCTTTTCCTATCTGGGTGCCTTTTATTTCTTTCTATTGCTTACTACATTGGCTAGAAACTTTGGTAAAATGTTGAAGAGAAATGGGGAGAGAAAATCTTGCCTTTATATCTGATCTTGAAGTGAAATATTCTGCCTTTTTTCCTCAAGAATTATGTAGTTGTTGGGGTGCCTCAGTGGCTCAGTCAGTGAGCCTCCAGCTATTAGTTTTGGCTCAGGTCATGATCTCATGGGTCGTGGGACTGAGCCCTGTGTCGGGCTCTGCACTCAGCGGGGGTCTGCTTGAAGATTCTCTCCCTCTGCTCCTCCCCCTACATGTGTGCATGCGCTCTCTCTCTCTCAGATAAATAAATCTTTAAAAAAAGGGATTATGTAGTTGTTGGTTTTCCATGGATAACCTATATAAAGTTGAAGAAATTTTCTTATATTGCAAGTTTGATGAGAATTTTTTAAAATTAGGGATGGATGTTGGATTTAAAAAAATTTTTTTATTATGTTATGTTAGTCACCATACAGTGCTTCACTAGTTTTTGATTTAGTGTTTCATGATTCATTATTTGCAAATGTTGGATTTTTTAAACTAATTTTTCAGCATTTATTGAGATGATCGTATGTTTTTTTTCTTTTACTGTTTGTCAATAGAGTACATTATATTGGTTGATTTTAAAATGTGAAGTAACCACTTTGCATTTCTAGGTTAAATCCCCCTTGTCTATGATATGTTATTCTTTCTATATATTTTTGGATTATATTTCCTAAAATTTTGTTAATAATTTTCACATCTCTGTCTAGGAGCATATGGGTCTATCATTTGATTTTCTTGTAGTGTCTTTTTTTCTGGTTTTGATTTCAGAATAATTTTGTCTTCATAAAATGAGTTTGGAACTATTCCCTGCTTTTTTAAAAAAATTTTGTTTATTCATTTGAGACACAGAGATAGAGAGAGAGAGCATGAGCAGGGAGAGAGGCAGAGGGAGAAGTAGGCTCCCCGCTGAGCCAGGAGCCCGACGCAGGGCTTGATCCCAGAAGGCTGGGATCATGACCTGAGCCAAAGGCAGATGCTTAACCATCTGAGCCACCCAGGCGCCCCTGCTTTTATTTTTTTTTATGTTATGTTAGTCACCATACAATACATGGCCAGTTTTTGATGCAGTGATCCACGATTCATTGCTTTTGTACAACACCCAGTGCTCCATGCAGTATATGCCCTCCTTAATACCCATCACTGGGCTAACCCATCCCCCCACACCCCTCCCCTCTAAAACCCTCAGTTTCTTTCTCAGAGTACATGGTCTCTCATGGTTCATCTCTCCTTCCAATTCCCCCACCCTTAATTTTTCCCTTCCTTCTCCTAATGTCCTCCATGCTATTCCTTATGTTCCACAAATAAGTGAAACCATGTGATAATTGACTTTCTCTGCTGGACTTATTTCACTTAGCATAATCTCCTCCAGTCCCATCCATGTTGATGTAAAAGTTGGGTATTCATCCTTTCTGATGGCTGAGTAATATTCCATTGTATATATGGACAACATCTCTTTACCCATTCATCTGTTGAAGGGCATCTTGGCTCTTTCCACAGTTTGGCTATTGTGGATATTTCTCCTATGAACATTGGGGTGCAAATGGCCCTTCTTTTCACTACATCTGTGTCTTTGGGGTAAATACCGAGTAGTACAAATGCTGGGTCATAAGGTAGCTCTATTTTTAATTTTTTGAGGAATCTCCACACTGTTTTCCAAAGTGGCTGTACCAATCTGCATTCCCACCAACAGTGTAGGAGGGTTCCCCTTTCTCCACAACCTCTCCAACATTTGTTGTTTCTTGCCTTGTCCATTTTTGCCATTCCAACTGGTGTAAGGTGGTATCTCAATGTGGTTTTGATTTGAATTTCCCTGATGGCTAATGATGAGGAACATTTTTTCATGTCTGGGAGCCATTTGTATGTCTTCTTTGGAGAAGTGTCTGTTCATGACTTCTGCCCATTTTTTGACTTGATTATTTGTTTTTTGGGTGTTGAGTTTGAGAAGTTCTTTGTAGATCTTGGATACCAGCCTTTTATCTGTAATGTCCTTTGCAAATATCTTCTCCCATTCTGTGGGTTGCCTCTTTGTTTTGTTGACTGTTTCCTTTGCTGTGCAGAAGCTTTTTATCTTGATGAAGTCCCCAAAGTTCATTTTTGTTTTTGTCTCACAAGCCTTTGGAGATGTATCTTGAAAGAAGTTGCTGTAGCTGATGTCAGAGGTTACTGCCTATGTTCCCCTTTAGGATTTTGATGGATTCCTGTCTCACATTGATGTCTTTCATCCATTTTGAGTTTATCTTGTGTATAGTGTTAGAGAATGGTCGAGTTTCATTCCTCTGCATGTGGCTGTCCAATTTTCCCAGCACCATTTACTGAAGAGACTGTGTTTTTTCCATTGCATATCTTTTCCTGCTTTGTCAAAGATTATTTGTCCATAGAGTTGAGGGTCCATTTCTGGGCTCTCTATTTTGTTCAATTGGTCTATATGTCTGTTTTTGTGCCAGTACCGTGTTGTCTTGGTGATCACTGCTTTGTAATATAGCTTGAAATCGGGCAACGTGATGCCCCCAGCTTTGTTTTTTTATTTTTCCAACATTTCCTTGGCAATTCGGGGTCTTTTCTGATTCCATACAAATTTTGGGATTGTTTGTTCCAACACTTTGAAAAACGTCATTGGAATTTTGATCGGGATGGCGTTGAAGGTATAGATTGCTCTGGGTAGCATAGACATTTTAACAATGTTTATTCTTCCGATCCATGAGCATGGAAAGTTTTTGCATCTTTTTGTGTCTTCTTCAATTTCTTTCATGAGTGTTCTGTAGTTCCTGGAGTATAGATACTTTACCTCTTTGGTTAGGTTTATTCTGAAGTATCTTATGGTTTTTGGTGCTATTGTAAATAGAATTGTTTCTCTAATTTCCCTTTCTACAGTTGCACTGTTAGTGTATAAAAAAGCAACTGATTTCTGAGCATTGATTTTGTATCCTGCCACATTACTGAATTGCTGTATGAGTTCTAGTCATTTGGGGGTGGAGTCTTTTGGATTTTCCACATAAAGGGTCATGTCATCTGCGAAGAGAGAGAGTTTGACTTCTTCTTTGCCAATTTGAATACATTTTATTTCTTTTTGTTGTCTGATTGCTGTTGCTAGGACTTCTAGTACTATGTTGAACAATAGTGGTGAGAGTGAGCATCCCTGTCGTGTTCCTGATCTTAAGGGAAAGGCTCTCAGCATTTCCCCATTGAGGATGACATTCGCTGTGGGTTTTTCATAGATAGATTTTACGAGCTTGAGGAATGTTCCCTGTATCCCTATACTCTGAAGAGTTAAAGAGGAAAGGGTGCTGTATTTTCTCAAATGCTTTTTCTGCATCAATTGAGAGGACCATATGGTTCTCTCTCCTCTTATTAATGTGTTCTATCACATTGATTGATTTGTGAATGTTGAACCACCCTTGCATCCCGGGGATAAATCCCACTTGGTCATGGTGGATGATCCTTTTAATGTATTGTTGGTCCTCTTAGCTAGGATTTTGTTGAGGATTTTGGAATCCATATCCATCAGGGATATCAGCCTGAAATCCTCCTTTTTGATGGGGTCTTTGTCTGGTTTGGGGATTAGTGTAATGCCGGCCTCATAGAATGGCTCTAGAAACTTTCCTTCTGTTTCTATTTTTTGAATCAGCTTCAGGAGTATAGGTATTATTTCTTCTTTGAATGTTTGGTAGAATTCCCCAGGGAATCCATCAGGCCCTGGACTCTTGTTTTTTGGGAGCTTTTTCATCACTGCTTCAATCCCGTTACTGGTTATTGGCCTAGTCAGGTTGTCAATTTCTTCCTGTTTCAGTCTTGGGAATTTATAGGTTTCCAGGAAGGCATCCATTTCATCCAGGTTGCTCAGTTTATTGGCATAGAGTTGTTGATAACAATTTCTAATAATTGTTTCTGTTTCCTTGGTGTTAGTCGTGATCTCTCCCTTTTCATTCATAATTTTATTAATTTGGGTCTTTTCTCTTTTCTTTTGGATAAGTCTGGCCAGTGGTTTATCAATCTTATTAATTCTTTCAAAGAACCAGCTTCTAGTTTCACTGATCTGATCTACTGTTTTTGGTTTCTAATTCATTGATCTCTGTTCTAATTTTAATTATTTCTCTTCTAATGCGTGACTTAGGCATCGTTTGTTGCTTTTGCTCTAGTTCTTTAAGGTGCAGAGTTAGTTGATGAATTCAAGATTTTTCTACTTTTTTGAGTGAGGCTTGGATGGCTATGTATTTTCCCCTTAGGACCGCCTTTGCAGTATCCCATAGGTTTTGGACCGATGTGTTTTTGTTCTCATTGGTTTCCATGAATTGTTTACGTTCTTCTTTGCTTCCCTGGTTGACCCAAACATTCCTGAGCAGAGTGGTCTTTAGCTTCCAAGTGTTTGAATTTCGCCCAATTTTTCTCATGATTGAGTTCCAGTTTTAAAGCATTATGGTCTGAGATTATGCAGGGAATAATCTCAATCTTTTGGTATCGGTTGAGACCTGATTTGTGACCCAGTATGTGGTCTATTCTGGAGAAAGTTTCATGTGTGCTCAAGATGAATGAGTATTCTGTTGTTCTAGGGTGGAATGTTCTGTATATATCTATGAGGTCCATCTGGTCCAGTGTGTCATTCAAAGCTCTTGTTTCTTTGTTGATTTTCTGCTTAGATGATCTGTCTATTGCTGAGAGTGGAGTATTGAGGTCTCCTACAATTAACGTATTGTTATCAATATGACTCTTTATTTTGGTTAACAGTTGGCTTATGTAGGGGTGCCTGTGTGGCTCAGTCGTTAAGCTTCTGACTTCGGCTCAGGTCATGATCCTAGGGTCCTGGGATCGAGCCCCACATTGGGCTCCATGCTTGGCGGGAAGCCTGCTTCTCTCTCTCCCACATCCCCTGCTTGTATTCCCTCTCTGGCTGTGTCTCTCTCTGTCAAATAAATAAATAAAATCTTAAAAAAAAAACAGTTGGCTTATGTAGATGCCTTCTCCCATGTCGGGGGCATAGATATTTACAATTGTTAGATCTTCTTGTTGGATAGACCCTTTAAGAATGATATAGTGTCCTTCTGTGTCTCTAACTACACTCTTTAGTTTAAAATCTAATTTGTCTTCTATAAGATTTGCTACCCAAGCTTTCTTTTGAGGTCCGCTGGCTTGGGAGATGGATCTCCATCCCTTCACTTTCAGTCTGGATGTATCTTTAGGTTCAAAATGAGTCTCTTGTAGACAACATATGAATGGGTCCTATCTTTTTATCCAATCTGCAACCCTGTGCCATTTTATGGGAACATTTAGGCCATTCATATTGAGAGTGATTATTGAAAAACATGAATTTATTGTCATGTTGCCTGTGAAAACGTTGTTTTTATAGATTGTCCCTGTAAATTTCTGTTGTATATCACTCTTGGGGTCTTTCTCCTTTTATAGAACCCCCCTTAATATTTCTTGCAGGGCCAGCTTAGTGGTCACATATTTTTTCAGTTTCTGCCAGTCGTGGAAGCTCTGCATCTCTCCATCCATTCTAAATGACAGCCATGCTGGGTAAAGTATTCTTGGCTGCATGTTCTTTTCATTTAGTACTCTGAATATGTCTTGCCAGGCCTTTCTGGCTTGCCAGGTCTCTGTGGATAGGTCTGACGTTATTCTGATGTTCCTCCCTCTGTACATAAGGAATCTCTTCCCCCTAACTGCCCTTAAGATGGTTTCCTTGTTTTATTTTTGGTTTTATTTTTTTTGTTTGTTTCCTTGGTTCTAAGATTTGCGAGTTTTACTATTACATGCTGGGTGTTGGCCTGTTTTCCTTGATCTTGGGAGGGGTACTCTTTGCCTCTAGGACACAAATCTTTGTTTCATTTCCCAGATTAGGTAAGTTCTCAGCAACAATTTGCTCAGATATATCTTCTAGTCCTCTCTCTCTCTCCACCCCCTTAGGGATTCCAATAATTCTGACACTGGAACTTTTCATGGTGTCACTTGTTTCTCTGATTCTATTTTCATGGATTCTGAGTTGTTTTTGCCTGGCCTCCTCTTTTCCTTTTATCTCTATTATTTGGGCTTCTAGGTCACTAATTCGTTCTTCTGCTTCGTTTACCCTAGCTGTTAGATTATCTAGATTAGATTGGTTATCATTGATAGCATTTTTAAGTTCTGCCAATTCAGCTTTCTTTTTTGCCCTTAGAGACTCTGTGTTGCCATTAATCGATTTCTCCATTCTAGCTATTGTCTGCACAATTGCTAGCCTGAATTCCATCTCCGACATCTTGGTTATATCTGAATCCATTTGTAAATCTGTGGCATAAGTCATAGTCTCTGAGTCTTTCCTATTTTGCGGGTTCCTTCTCCTAGTCAGTCTATTGAGGGGTAGTTGAGGGAATGTATAGAGTCCAAATTACTGACCATAACCCAAGCAAGATGCACCTGTATTCTAGGGACCTTAGGGTTGCTGGCCTCTTGTTTTCCCAGCCTGTCTTCTGGGGGAGGGGCCTGCCATGCTGTTACTCAGGCAACCCTGTTTGGGCAGAGTTGCCCTGCCCCTGTGGCAGGGGATGGGCTCAGTGGAAACCTGTTTTTTGTGGCTTTTGTTCCCTGGCATCTTTTCCTGTCGGCTTTCTGTGTCTCTTCTGAGAGTCAGAGCAGAAGAGACTGTGTCCAACCCTCTGCCTCAGAGCAGAGAGATCGCAGTCTGTTCTCCAGTGAGCTCTCCAGGCCACACTATCTCCGTTTCCGTCTGTGCTGCTATAAGCTGCAGTCCTGGGTTGTGCGCCCCTCAGCAGCGCGTCAAGTCCTCGCCTCCAGGTCGGGGCACGTCTCTGCCCTTCGTGCTTCTAAAACTGCTAGCCACCCCCAGTTCACATGCACAGCCCCGCCACTCTGGGTTTCTGTCTGGGGGCTGCCCTAAAGTCCTTTCCTCATCCCTACCAGGCTACGAGCCTCTGCCTGTCCCCAGCGTGGGAGGCTATCGCTCAGCAGTGGTGTATGATCCCCATGACCAGGCTCCCTCCCCCTTCTGTTTATCCTCCAATATCTGCCCGCTGAATCACGGCTCCCTGCTACATACCTCGAAAACAACTGCCTGTGATATTCTGTTTGTAGAGATCCAGATTTATCGTTTTACTTCTCAGGCTGATTTCGTGGGTGTTCAGGGTGGTCTGGTAGATATCCAGCTCAATTCCAGGGACTGGTTGGATTAGGGTCCCCACTCCTCTGCCATCTTTTCCCTGAAACCCTGCCCCCCCCTTTTTAAGATTTTATTTATTTATTTGACAGAGAGAGTGATAGCGAGAGCAGGAACACAAGCAGGGGGAGTGGGAGAGGGAGAAGCAGGCTTCTTACTGAGCAGGGAACCTGATGTGGGACTCGATCCCAGGACCCTGGGATCATGACCTGAGTGAAGGCAGATGCTTAACAACTGAGCCACTCAGGCTCTCTATTTCCTGGTTTTTAATTCTTCTGGAAGAATTTATTCCTTCTTCCTCAAATGTTTCATAGAATTCACTAATGAAGTCATCTGAACTTGAAGAGTTCTTTTGGAAATATTTTAACATGATTTCAATTTCTTGAATACATAGTAAGACATTGCAAGTTATCTGTTTCTTCTTGAGTAAGCTTTAGTAGTTTTATTTTTCAAGCAACTTTCAAAAACTTAATCTAGAGGCGCCTGGGTGGCTCAGTCAGGTAAGCGTCTGCTTTCAGCTCAGGTCATGATCCCAGGGTCCTGCAATCGTGCCCCACCTCAGGCTCCCTGCTCAGTGGAAAGCCTGCTTCTCCCTCTCCCTCTGCCTTCTGTTCTGCCTACTTGTGCTCTCTCTCTATCTCTCTGTCAAATGAATAAATAAAATCTTAAAAAAAAACTTAATCTAAATGGTCAAAACTATCACCATTAGTTTGGTAATAATATTTCTGTATTATCCTTCTGGTATCTGTACACACATTAGTGATATCCCTCTCTTATTCCTGATATTGAAATTTGTATATTCGGTCTCCTTTCCTGATCAGTCTACCTAGAGATTTATGGGTTTATTGAGTTAAACACATCTGATTTTGGTTTCACTGATTTTTTTTTTATTGTTTTCATTTTGTAGTTCATTGATTTCTGCTTTTATCTTCATTTTTTTCTTTTATTTACTTTGGATTTAATTTGCTTTTCTTATCCTAGTTTAGGGTGGAAATATTTAGTTATTGCTATGAGAACTTTTTAATGGAATTCTTATCAAAATTCCAATGGCATTCTTTCACAGAAATAGTAAAAACAGTCCAAAATTCCAAAAGACCCCTAACAGCCAAAGTGATTCTGACAAAGAAAACTAGGCAAGAGGCACCACACTTCTTCATTTCAAACTATATTAACAAACTATAGTAATCAAAACAGTATGGTAGTGGCATAAATACAGACACACAGACCAATGGAACAAAATCAGGAGTCAGAAATAAAATCATGCATATATGATCAACTAATATTTGACAAGGGAACCAAGAAAAGACAGTCTCAATAAATGGTGCTGGAAAATTGGACATTCACATGCTAAATAATAAAATCGGACCCCTATCTTATACCTTTCAACATGTAAGACCTGAAACTATAAAACTCCTAATAAAAGGCATAGGGAAATAGCTTCTGGACATGGGTCTTAGAAATAATTTTGGGGGTAGGACACTTAAAACACAAACAACAAAAGCAAAAATCAATAGGTAGAGCTACATCAAGCTAAAAAGCTTCTGCATGACAAAGGAAACAATCAATAAAATGAAAAGGCAAGCTATGGGATCAGAGAAAATATTTGCAAGCCACACATCTGACAACTCAATAGCAAAAATACAAATAATCCAGTTTAAAAATATGGGCAAGGGACCTGGATAGACATTTTTTCAAAAAGATATTCAAATGACTGACATGTACATGAAAAGATGCTTAATATCACGAATCATTAGGAGAATGCAAATCAAAACCACAATGAGATATCACCTCACACCTGTTAGGATGGCTATTATTAAAAAAAAAAAAATTCCAAAAGGTAACAAATGCTGGCAAGGATGTGGAGAAAAGGGAACCCTTGGACTCTGTTGGTGGAAATGTAAATTGGTACAGCTACTGTGGAAAACAGTATGGAGGGTCCTGAAAAAATTAAAAATAGAACTACCATATGATCCAGCAATTCCACTTCTGGGTATATATTCAAAGGAAATGAAACCACTGTCTTGAAGACATATCTGTTCCCCATATTCATTGTAGCATTACTCATAATAGCCAAGATATGGAAACAACTTAAGTGTTCATTAATGGATGAATTTATAAAGAAAATTATATATATATGTATATGTATATATGTGTGTGTGTGTATATATATATATTTAATATTACTATTCTGTCATAAAAAAATGAAAAAAATCCTGCCATTTGCAACACCATGGGTGGACCTTGAGGGCATTACACTAAGTGAAATAAGTCAGAGAAGAATAAATGCTGTATAATCTCATTATATGGGAATCAAAAGAAATCAAGCTCATAGAGACAGAGATCCTCAGGGATAGGAAACAGACATCCAAATGCAGGAGGCACAGAGAACTCCCATGAAAATCAACAAAAGCAGGCCAACACCAAGACATATCATAGTAACACTTGCAAAATACAGAGAGAAGCAAAAATTCTTGAGAGCAGCAAGGGAAAAGAAATCCCTGGGAGCCTTGGTGGCTCAGTTGATTAAGTGTCAGACTCTTGATTTCAGCTCAGGTCATGATCTCAGGGTTATGAGATTGAGCCCCATGTTGGGTTCTGTGTTGAGCATGGAGCCTGCTTAAGATTCTGTCTTCCTCTCCCTCTGCCCCTTCCCCCACCCCGCTCTCTCTCTCTCTCTCTGAAAACAAAAGAAAACAAACAAACAAACAAACAAACAAACAAAAAACAGCCAAAAACCCAAAACCATAAGATACCTAGGAATAAAACTAACCAAAGCGGTAAAATATCTGTACTTTGAAAACCATAACATTGTTATGGAAGAGATTGAAGATGACACAAAGAAATGGAAAATCATTCCATGCTCATGGATTGGAATAACAAATATTATTAAAATACCTATACTACCCAAAGCAATCTATACATTTAAGGCAATCCCTTTCCAAATAACACCAGAATTTTTCACGGAGCTAGAACAAACAATCCTAAAATTTGTATGGAACCACAAAGACCGTGAATAGCCAGAACAATCTTGAAAAAGAAAGCAAAGCTGGAGACATCACAGTTCTGAACTTCAAGCTATATTACAAAGCTGTAGCCATCAGGACAGTGTGATACTGGCACAAAAACAGACTTAATGATCAATGGAACAGAATAGAGAACCCAGAAATGGACCCACAACTATATGGTTGACTAATCTTTGACAAAGCAGGGAAGAATATCTGATGGAAAAAAGACAGTCTCTTCGACAAATGGTTTTGGGAAAGCTGGACAGCAACATGCAGAAGAATGAAACTGGAGCATTTTCTTTCTTTCTTTCTGTTTAGAGAGGGAGGGAGGGAGCCAGGAAGGGGGGAAAGGGAGAGGGAGACAAAATTTTGAGCAGGCTCCATACCCAGCATGGAGCCCAATGTAGGGCTTGATCTCACAACCTTGAGATCATGACCTGAGCTGAAATGAAGAGCCTGACACTTAACTGACTGAGCCACTGAGGTGCCCCACTAACTTAAATTTAAATAAAAGCTTGAAACATTAAAAAAAAAAGATAGAACTGTTTCCAAATTAATGTGCGAAAACATATGGAAAGTACAATATACTTAACTGTTTGAAACTAAAAACATTAATTAGATTATTGCTGAAGGTATGTTTGAGTCTATTACTTTGCTATTTAATTTCTATTTGGCCCATAGTTACTTTGTTCCTTTTTCTTCTTTTTCCAAGGACTTTTGCATTAATTGAGTTCTTTTTTTATGATTGTGTTTTATCTCCTTTAGTCTTGGCTTATTAGCCAGAAGTCTTTGCTTTGTTTTGTTTTTCAGTGGTTGCTTTAGTTTTTATGCAGTACATCTTTATTACTATTTACTTCAAGGGTTATTATTTTGTATGCATTTTAAGGATTTGGGGACTGAGCCAGGAAATAGACATAACCACGAGGTGGCAGTAGCATGCAATAAACTTTATTTGGGCAAGACACATGTTTGCATGGAAGGGATTCCCTGAAAGCAAGGAAGCTCTTACGGGAGAGGGAAATCAGAGAGGGAGCTTACCTGTCTAAGTCATATAAATTAGCAACCTGACAAGGAGACTCTGGATCGGAGAGTTCTGAAGAGCAGTGGTCACTTAGTCTTTTATAGCTGCAGGGCTTATCTAATCTATGGCTAACAGATGTTAGGCACAGTTTTGTGGGGTATGCAAAAGAGGTAGGCTCTGAATGGCTAAAAATCTGTTTATTTGGGCTATGTTTAAAACAACTGGGTCATTTGAGGGCGCCTGGGTGGCTCAGTTGGTTGAGCGACTGCCTTCGGCTCAGGTCATGATCCTGGAGTCCTGGGATCGAGTGCCGCATCGGTCTCCCTGCTCGGCGGGGAGTCTGCTTCTCCCTCTGACCCTCTTCCTTCTCGTGCTTTCTATCTCTCATTCTCTCTCTCTCTCAAATAAATAAATAAAATCTTTAAAAAAAAACCAACTGTGTCATTTGAGTTTAGAGCCAGTGGCTTTTGAGTTAACATGGGCAAATAAATAAACAACCTAGAGGCCAGTATACAGGAGCCATCTTTAACCTGTGTATAACAATCCATTCCCTGTTTTTATGTTGTTTTATAATCTAAGTTGTATGTTATCTTCTAATGCCTGAGTCTGGAGCCAGAGATAAAGCATTTTGAAGACCCAGAATCCTATAAGGGCAAAAACTAGGATTTCAAAGCCCCTTCACAGCCAGTCTTTCCATTTAGGGGGGAAAGCCTGGAGAATAGATCACAAAAAAAGTTTTATATTTGTTCAATTGATCAGTTTGTAGAGTAATATGGTCACTTTGGTGAATCTCTCTAGTTAACTGTAAAATTTGGTTCAAATTATCTGCCCACATGCAACAAGATGTGTTAAGAAGTCCATAGATCCCTCACTCAGCAGCCAATAAATAATTTATTACTATGTGGTTATCTAATATCAAGGTCCCCAAAGTATGGCAAAATTTGACCAAGAGTTCTAGTCCTTAGACTGTTCATTTAATTTGTGTGGATAAGTCCTTAGACATGACTATCTATGTTTAATTTTTGTATGGTGTCCCACACATATGCTGTTTCTACTCCTTACAAAATTAGTGATCCTAAGGTATTTAGTACTGGGGAGAATATTTGAAAAACTTGTTTGTGCCATTGGAGAGTTGTGGCTGGTGTGGTTTGTGAGGGAAAGTCCTTGGGGATTCTACTCTTGAGTTAAAACTTACTGGAATTTTGAGGAAAATTCAAGTGAAGGAAATATTATTCAGGGTCAAATGAGAAAAACCTTGTGAGATTCACTTAGAAGGTTGATTCCTTTACAGATTTACCAGGCTTCTTCTGCTGTGTGTATTCTCTGTGTTCTTTTTTCTTTTCAAAGATTTATTTATTTATTTGTCAGAGAGAGAGAGCGAGAGCAAGAGAGAAAGAGCATGCACAAGCAGGGGGAGTGGCAGGTGGAGGGAGAAGTAGGCTCCCCACTGAGCAGGACTGGATCCCAGGACCCTGGGATCATGACCTGAGCTGAAGGCAGATGCTTAACCGATGGAGCCACCCAGGCATCCCTATTCTCTGCGTTCTTGTGAATACAAGTTCGTGTGGCTTAGTACAATTCTAGGGGGTGTTAATAAAAGCATGCCATGTTATAGTTAAACAAGCTTTCATGTTATTCACCTTGCATTCAGCACTTTGGTCAGCTAAATTGGTTATGGGCTCAGCCTACCATATCCCACATATTAGTGTGAGATTAGTTTCTGGATATTGTTGTTGGATGTCAATATCCAGGAGAATAGGCTTATCTTCATAAATAAGGTTTACGGGGGAGCTTGGCCAGGGGAGAGGTATTATGCTATGTATACTAAAATCAGGTTGGTGAAAGCAAGCCCAGTATGCAGTTAAATTTGTCATCTTATATATTTTTGTGGCTAAGGCTACATGCAGGTTTGGTTTGGCGGGTAATTGTATGTCCCTTCCTGTTCCAAAGGATGTGTATTTGTGCCTTAGTTTCCTGATGCTTGCTAACAGTAAATACATCTGTGTGTTTCAATGGGCATAGGACAAACTTCACAGGTGCTCTCAGTGGTTTGAAAAAAGTTGTTTATTTAGCTGTGCACCAAATTAGATCTTGAACTATGGGGTATTCCTATAAGGGATCCTCACAGATGGGCCAAGTTATTTTTATTTTTTTTAAATTTTTTTATTGTTATGTTAATCACCATATATTACATCATTAGTTTTTGGTGCAGTGTTCCATGATTCATTGTTTGTTCATAACACCCAGTGCTCCATGCAGAACGTGCCCTCCTCAATACCCATCACCAGGATAACCCATCCCCCTCCCCCCCTCCCCTCTAGAACCCTCAGTTTGTTTTTCAGAGTCCATCATCTCTCATGGTTCGTCTCCCCCTCTGACATACTCCCCTTTTCTTCCTCTCCTGTTATCTTCTTCTTTTTCTTTTTTCTTAAAATATGTTGCGTTATTTGTTTCAGAAGTACAGATCTGTGATTCAACAGTCTTGCACAATTCACAGCGCTCACCGTAGCACATACCCTCCCCAATGTCTATCACCCAGCCACCCCATCCCTCCCACCCCCAACCACTCCAGTAACACTCAGTTTGTTTCCTGAGATTAAGAATTCCTCATATCAGTGAGGTCATGTGATACATGTCTTTCTCTGATTGACTTATTTCACTCAGCATAACACCCTCCAGTTCCATCCACGTCGTTGCAAATGGCAAGATCTCATTCCTTTTGATGGCTGCATAATATTCCATTGTGTATATATACCACATCTTCTTTATCCATTCATCTGTCGATGGGCATCTTGGCTCTTTCCACAGTTTGGCTATTGTGGACATTGCTGCTATAAACATTGGGGTACATGTACCCCTTCGGGTCCCTACATTTGTATCTTTGTGGTAAATACCCAGTAGTGCAATTGCTGGATCGAACGGTAGCTCTAATTTCAACTGTTTGAGGAACCTCCATACTGTTTTCCAGAGGGGTTGCACCAGCTTGCATTCCCACCAACAGTGTAGGAGGGTTCCCCTTTCTCCACATCCCCGCCAACATCTGTTGTTCCCTGACTTGTTAATTTTAGCCATTCTGACTGGTGTGAGGTGGTATCTCATTGAGGTTTTGATTTGGATTTCCCTGATGCCGAGCGATGTTGAGCACTTTTTCATGTGCCTGTTGGCCATTTGGATGTCTTCTTTGGCGAAATGTCTGTTCATGTCTTCTGCCCATTTCTTGATTGGATTATTTGTTCTTTGGGTGTTGAGTTTGATAAGTTCTTTATAGATTTTGGATACTAGCCCTTTATCTGATATGTCATTTGCAAATATTTTCTCCCATTCTGTCGGTTGTCTTTTGGTTTTGTGGACTGTTTCTTTTGCTGTGCAAAAGCTTTTTATCTTGATGAAATCCCAATAGTTCATTTTTGCCCGGGCTTCCCGTGCCTTTGGCGATGTTTCTAGGAAGAAGTTGCTGCGGCTAAGGTCGAAAAGGTTGCTACCTGTGTTCTCCTTTAGGATTTTGATGGACTCCTGTCTCACGTTTAGGTCTTTCAACCATTTGGAGTCTATTTTTGTGTGTGGTGTAAGGAAATGGTCCAGTTTCATTCTTCTGCATGTGGCTGTCCAATTTTCCCAACACCATTTGTTGAAGAGACTGTCTTTTTGCCATTGGACATTCTTTCCTGCTTTGTCAAAGATAAGTTGACCATAGAGTTGAGGGTCCATTTCTGGGCTCTCGATTCTGTTCCATTGATCTATGTGTCTGTTTTTGTGCCAGTACCAAACTGTCTTGATGATGACAGCTTTGTAATAGAGCTGGAAGTCCGGAATTGTGATGCCGCCAGCTTTGCTTTTCTTTTTCAGTATTCCTCTGGCTATTCTGGGTCTCTTCTGGGCCAAGTTATTTTTAAAAATATAGACATCAAAACATGTTTGCCCATTTCTGTCTGTGTTTATCATGACTTTATTGTATTTCAGTGGGGGACCACCTGCATCACTTCAGTTCTAGGGGAACCTTTTCTGGGGTATCCATTTATATAGCTTTGATAGCCTCATGGGTGGCCCCTTGGGAGAAGCCGATGTGATACACCAACAAGTTTCCACCAGGTTAGCTTTGCTATAAGACCTCTCATTATTATTTCTATCTCTTGTAAAGTGTGGGTATGTATTTTTTAGTATCCCCCAGAAGAGCAACACTGGGTGGCAATCACCCTCAGATATTTCCCATGTCTTTATTAATGGTGGCCTTGGTAAACCCAGCATTTTGTAATAGCTGTAAGCAAGTAGTTGTCAATTGGAGTGGAGAAAGTCCCATGTAGAGAGTAGTTACATTTCTCCATAGGATCAAATATATTTTTCAGAAGAATCATCTTCACTGTAACACCCAAGAGCTATGATCGTTCACTGTGGGCAGCCAGCATTACAATTGTTGTACAGTCTGTTCCCATGGAGTGTTATGTATAACTTGCAGTTGGTACTGTGATAAGATTAGGTTGGGGGAGAATTCCCAAACCAGTTGTAGTCCCTGGTTTTTTAGACATGACTTGGCCCAGATAATATTATATAATACATATTGCCTTTCTTGTACATATTGATTAGCATCCAGGAAGGAGGTCTGTGGTAAGGTGCCCTGGCCACTTGGTTAATGCAATTTCTTTCTGCCTTAATAAATGGGATGTGTGCTAGAGAGAGAGATCATTATCATCAACAGGAAAAGAGGCCAATGGTTGTAAGGGCATACATTGTTGGCAGAGTTTTACATTTAATCATCCTCTGGGAATTAGTGAGGACTATAATTTTATCTCTGTAATCCCATAGGGTTTGTTGGTATTAACTCTAGATTAGAGTGTTTTCAATTTGATTGCACCAATCACTAGCATCCTGGTTGTATTACTGGGTGCATACCATCTCTGGGGATGCCTTAAATGAATCTCATAGGTAGTGGCCCATTGCTCTATTTGTTTGATGGCCCTAGTTCGTAATAATCACTTTCATCTGATTTGAGGTAAAAGTGGGCCCATGAGGTTAGAAGGTACCTTAAGTCACAAACCATATTTTAGTGTCTGGCTTAACCCGAATGGGTATTTGCTGATAGTAGAGATAGGGGAAGTGCTAGCTTCAGCGTTGGTGTCTGTGGTAATATTAGTAGGACTGACCAACCTGAATAGCCAACAATGTGGTTCCTGTGGTCCTCATCCTGACCCATATTGTGTGTCACCCTGTGCTGTGCATGTGGCATGTTGTTTCAAGACAGAATTTGTCAGCAGTAGGGTGTAGATTGCCAGGGTAGGGTGATCCATCAACAGGTGAGTATTCAACACTGACAAGTGTAGGAACTTCTCAGGTAAGAAAGGGGCACAGAAGGAGAGTAGGAGTAAAAGTCGGATGTTGTCTGTGAGCAGCAGTAGGAGATCTGATTGTCCCTTGGGTATCACCCAAATGGTGTTACTGGTCTGGGGGTGATTAGTTCTACCTGCTGGGTGTCAGGAACAGGTCCAGGATGGTTCCTTGGTACTTTTAGTGGAGTATATGGGCAGCAAATGAAGACACCTTTCTCTCCATAGTGGTCAGTGGCTTGCTCAGCTTACAGTGTATGAAGAGGAGAAGCAGGCTGAATATTGTCTCATAGTTGGTGGTCTGCAGAAGGTCCCCTGTGGGATGGAGGGAGAAGGGGCTCGGCTCTGGATTTTCTATGAAGGAGAAAGATAATGGGAAAGTAACAGGTGGATGTTTCTTTGCTGTGGGAGGCAATTTCAGGGTTCCCATGTCAGCAAAAACTAGGAATTGGGTTGTGTCCAGTGTGAATATGTACACCAGTCGAGGCCACAGTATCTTTATTGGTGGTCTCTTCATTTGCTGTGAATTTTAATATGGTGCAGTTATGCCATAGGCCTATGAATTTAATATAATCAGGACTGTGTGCAGTATTTTAACTACTTGGGGAACCATTGTCTTACAATTTCTCTTAATAGCCTTTGTTTTAAAATATCATTATATTTTTCTATGACATCTGCTGCTGTAGGATAATGGGGTAGGGGAAAAACCCAAAGCAATTTTATTTTGTAACGTCCATCATAGCCCTGCTTTGCGGTGAAGTGGGAGCCTTGATCTGATTGTATTACTTGTGGCACTCCTGAAGGCTGTAGGCTGTTGTGTTAACTCCTAAGTAACATTAGCGGAGGTTGGCACCCCGCATGGGTAAGCCGATAGAAGACCTGTATCAGTATCCACCATTGCCAAATTTCTACTGCTTCAGAGAGAGGCTCAGTGAAATCAATTTGCCATTTCTGATGTGGCCCTCCTCTGTAAATCTTTCTCCCATGTCGTGGGCCCAGTCTCTAGATTTCTGGCACCTGATACAGTCCTTAATGGTTTGTATCTCTGCTGGGTAGTCCTCTATTAATCCATATTCATAATCACATGATGCCCAAATACCCTCTCATGTGTCCACTGATAGAAGGGGCAGGGTGTCTCCTCCCAAAGGTCTGGAGATTCCCCCTATTTCTAGAGCCCTACCTCCTTTGGTGGTTTGGTTAGTTCATTAGGTTTGGCTTTGTGTGCCTCCTCCATGATGTCTTGTTTGGCTACCTGTGTATCATGCACCCATATTGGCAGAGTGGTAGCCATCATGGTGATTTTCCCAAATCTCTGTATCCCAAATTCCTTGGCTTGTATTTTCTAGCCCTGATTTTGCCAAAGTCCTGACCAAGTAATTAGCGCATTAGCTACTGACCAGGAGTCAGTAAAATTATAAACCTCAGAAAAATGTTTGTCAGGGGCACCTGGGTGGCTCAGTTGGTTAAGCAACTGCCTTTGGCTCAGGTCATGATCCCAGGGTCCTGGGATTGAGCCCCGCATCGGGCTCCCTGCTTGGTGGGGAGTCTGCTCTCCCTTTCCCACTCCCCCTGCTTGTGTTCCCTCTCTCACTGTCTCTCTCTCTGTCAAATAAATAAATAAAATCTTTAAAAAACAAAAACAAAAAAAAATGTTTGTCAAAGGCATATTCTTTGCTACAACTATTATACACAACTCAGTCCCCTAGGCACTTCAGTTTGTGCCCTGTATGGACCTTGGGTGTTTAAATAGGGGTAAGAGGCTGTGACTGTCCATTGTCTGTCTCGTTTCTTATACTCCCTGCTCACTCCACTGGTAAAGGAAGACCATTGCTTTTCTTGTTTTGAGAGTGCTGACCATATTCCCTCTTGTCCCCACTGAGCGGGGACAGAGGCATTTCTAAGATTTTGGGCAAGTTAACCTCAGTGGCAGAGTACATGGCTATTTCCTCATGGAGTTTGGTGGCATTCCAGTGGGGCTGGGTTTAGCTTGATCCTGTTGATACTGTTTTTATTTTAATAAGGAGGCCTCTGGCTCCTGGTTGGGCCTCAGGCACTGCTTTCTGGGGCACAAGCTTTGGACCACAGACCTTTGGGGGTTCCTTGCTGGGCCTCTGTGGAGAGGAGCTGCTGCATTAAAATCAGGTTTAGATGTCTATCAGTTGGGGAGCTAGAACTGGGACTTCTGAGGGAGGAGCAAGATGGCAGAGGAGTAGGAGACCTAAATTTCTTCTGGTCCCAGGAATTCAGCTAGATAGGGATCAAACCATTCTGAACACCTACAAACTCAACAGGGGATCGAAGAAAAGAATAGTAGCAACTCTCTGAACAGAAAAGTTACCACTTTCTGGAAGGTAGGACGTGTGGAGAAGTGAATCCAAGGTGATATTCAGGAAGATAGATGGCGGGGAGGGGTCCTCCATCAGGCGCGACTGGCAAGTGATAGCAACGGAGCATGAAATCGGAAATTTTAGAAGTTGGCTCTGCTGAGGGACGTCGCTCCAGTGGCTAAGCAAGGGGTGGAAACCTGGCTGGGACAGTGTGGTATCAGGACCCTCGGGGTCACAGAAAGACGGGGGGTGCCTGACTCTGGCAGAGCTCCCAGGTATCAGAGCGGGGAAACTGGCAGCAAAGACAGAGCCAAGGAGTGGGCTCTCAGCTCGGGGTTGCCATAAACTGTGATCCGCGGCACAGTCGGACCACTGCTCTTCTAGCAGGGACCCAACAAGTGGCAGATCTGGGGAGACTCCCCTTCCTCCCTCAGGAGGAGCAGTGCGGGACCGCACCGCAGGAATCTGCTGGGTTTGGAGACTCCACACGGGGTCATGTGCCAGAGATAGAAATGCTCGGTCACAGGCCGGGTGAGCACAGAGTGTGGCTGGAGACCAGGAAGACCGGAGTGATTGACTGCTTTCCTCTGGGGGCTCCCTGAGGAGTGAGGCCCCGAGTTTTCGCTCCTCCAGGGTGGAGATTGGGAGGCTGCAGTTTTCACTCTCCTCCTCCAAAGCTGTACAGAAATCTTTCAGGGAAAAAAAGCTCCAGAGAGCAAACCCGAGCCGATTACTTAGCTCAGCCCCGGGCAAGGGCAGTGCAATTCCGCCTCAGGCAAAGACATTTGAGAATCACTGCAACAGGCCCCTCCCCCAGAAGATCAGCAAGAACAGCCAGCCAAGACCAAGTTTACCGATCAATGAGAATGGTAGAACTCCAGCGCTAGGGGAATACAGCACGTAGAATTCATGGCTTTTTTACCATGATTCTTTAGTATTTCAAAGTTAATTTTTTTAATTTTCTTTTTTTTCTTTTTCTATTTTTTGACTTTTTCTATTTCCCTTCTTCAACCAACATCTTATCAATTCCTTTTAAAAAAATCTTTTTTATTTTTCATTTTTAGAGTCATATTCTATCGCTTCATTGTAGTTAACCTTATTTTTGGTGTATATATATGTCATTCTCTCTTTAAAATTTTGGGATACAGTTTCTTTTAACAGACCAAAATATACCCTAAATCCCTAGTGTATGGTTTGTTCTAGTCTCCTGCCTGATCACATTCTTTCCCTTTAAAAAAAAAATTCTCTTCTTTCTTTTTTCAACCAACTTCTTATCAATTCCTTTTATAAAATTTTTATAATTTTCATCTTTACAGTCATATTCGATCCCTTCATTGTATTTACCCTTATTTTTGTACATATATAACTTTTTCTTTCTTTAAAATTTTGGGAGGCAGTTTCTTCTAACAGACCAAAATATGCCCAAAATCTAGTGTGTGGTACTGATCTATGCACCAGCCTGATCATATTCTTTTTTTCTTTCTTTTTCTTTTTCTTCTTCTTTTTATTTTCTTTTTTCATGCTTTCCCTTTCTTTTCTCCCAGTTTCATGTCTCTTCAGATTTGTTTAGTGTATATTTTTCTGGGGTCATTGTTAGCCTGTTAGCATTTTGTTCTCTCATTCATCTATTCTACTCTGGACAAAATGACAAGACAGAAAAACTCACCTCAAAAAAAAGAACACGAGGCAGTACCGACTGCCAGGGACTTAATCAATATGGACATTGGTACGATGTCGGAACTAGAGTTCAGAATGATGATTATAAAGATACTAGCTGGGCTTGAAAAAAAGCATGGAAGATATTAGAGAAACCCTTTCTGAAGAAATAAAAGAACTAAAATCTAACCAAGTTGAAATCAAAAAGGCTATTAAGGAGGTGCAATAAGAAATGAAGGCTCTACATCAAAAACTAATGATGTAATATATGGTGATTAACATAACAATAAAAAAATTTAAAAAAATGAAGGCTCTGTTAGGATAAATGAGGCAGAAGAGAGAATTAGTGATATAGAAGACCAAATGATGGAGAATAAAGAAGCTGAGAAAAAGAGATAAACAACTACTGGATCACGAGGGCAGATTTCGAGAGTTAAGTGATACCATGAGACAAAACAATATTAGAATAATTGGGATCCCAGAAGAAGAAGAAAGAGAGAGGGGGGCAGAAGGTATATTGGAGCAAATTATAACAGAGAACTTCCCTAATTTGGGGAAGGAAACAGGCATCCAAATCCAGGAGGCACAGAGAACCCCCTCAAAATCAGTAAAAATAGGACAACACCCCGACATCTAATAGTAAAACTCAGAAGTCTCAGAAACAAAGAGGAAATCCTGAAAGCAGATTGGGACAAGAGGTCTGTAACCTACAATGGTAGGAACATTAGATTGATGAGAGATCTATCCACAGAGACCTGGCAGTCCAGAAAGGACTGGCATGATATATTCAGAGCACTAAATGAGAAAAATATGCAGCCAAGAATACTATATCCAGCTAAGCTGTCATTGAAAATAGAAGGAGAAATAAAAATCTTCCAGGACAAAGAAAACTATGCAAACACAAAACCAGCCCTACAAGAAATATCGAAAAGGGTCCTCTAAGCATAGAGAGAGCCTGAAAGGAACATAGACCAGAAAGGAACAGAGAAAATATACAGTAACAGTCACCTTATGGGCAATACAATGGCACTAAAATCATATGTTTCAATAGTTACCTGAATGTAATTGGGCTAAATGCCCCAATCAAAAGACACAGGGGAGAGGAGAGGAGGAAAGATAGCAGAGGAGTAGGGGACCCTATTTCCACTGGTCCCTGGAATTGAACTGGATATCTACAAGACAACTCTGAGCACCCACGAAATCAGCCTGAGATGTAAGAAGATCTGGACCTCTAGAAACAGAATATCACAGGCAATTGGTTTTGAGTTACGAAGCAGGGAGCCGTGATTCTGTGGGCAGATATTGGAGGATAAACAGCAGAGGGAGTGTGCCTGGCCATGGGGATCCTACACCGCCAGTGAGCGACAGCCTCCTGCACTGGGGATGGGGCACAGACTTGCAGACCAGTAGTGGCAGGGAAAGGACTTTAGGGCAGCCCCTGGGGCAGAAACCCGGATCAGCAGGGTCATGTGTGCAAACTGGGAGTGGCTGGTGGTTTTAGAAGCAAAAAGGGCAGAGATGTGCCCCGACCTGGAGGCAGGACTGGGAGTGCTGCGGAGGGGCACACAACCTAGGATGCTGCAGTTTATAGCAGCACAGACAGAAACGGAGACAGTGTGGCCTGAAGAGCTCACTGAAAAACAGACTACGATCTCTCTGCTCTGAGACAGAAGGTTGGAAACGGTCTCTTCTGCTCTGACTCACGGAAGAGACATGGAAAGCCACCAGGGAAAGCCGCCAGAGAATAAAAGCCCCCAAAACAGATTGCCACGGAACACATCCCCTGCCACAGGGGGGCAGGGCAACTCAGCCCAAACAGGGTTGCCTGAGTAACAGCACAGCAGGCCCCTCACCCAGAAGACAGGCTGGGAAAACAAGAGGCCAGCAACCCTAAGGTCCCTAGAAAAGAGGTGCATCTTGCGTGGGTTCTGATCAATAATTTGGACTCTATAAATTCACTCAACCACCCAACAAGAATGACTAGGAGGAGGAACCCCCAAAATAAGAAAGGCTCAGAGATTATGACTTATGCTGCAGATTTACAAATGGATTCAGATATAACCAAGATGTCAGAGATGGAATTCAGGCTAGCAATTGTGAAGACATGGATAGAATGGAGAAATCAATTAATGGCAACAGGGAGTCTCTAAGGGCAGAAATGAAAGCTGAATTGGCAGACCTTAAAAATCCTATCAATGAGGGTGCCTGGGTGGCTCAGTTGGTTAAGCGACTGCCTTCGGCTCAGGTCCTGATCCTGGAGTCCCAGGATCGAGTCCCGCATCGGGCTCCCTGCTCAGCAGGGAGTCTGCTTCTCCCTCTGACCCTGCCCCCTCTCATGTGCTCTATCTCTCTCATTTTCGCTCTCTCAAATAAATAAATAAAATCTTTAAAAAAAAAACTAAAAAAAAAATCCTATCAATGAGATCCAATCTAATCTAGATAATCTAACAGCTAGGGTAAGTGAGGCAGAAGAACGAATAAGCGACCTGGAAGACAATATAACAGATAAAAAGGGAAAAGAGGAGAGCAGGGAAAAACAACTCAGAATCCATGAAAATAGAATCAGAGAAATAAGTGACACCATAAAGCATTCCAATGTCAGAATAATTGGAATCCCGGAGGGGTTGGAGAGAGAGAGAGGACTCGAAGATGTATTTGAGCAAATTGTAGCTGAGAATTTCCCTAATAGGGGAATGAAACAAACATTCACGTCCTAGAGGCAGAGAGGACCCCTCCCAAGATCAAGGAAAACAGGCCAATGCCCCAGCATGTAATAGTAAAACTTGCAAATCTTAGAACCAAGGAAACCACCTTAAGGGCAGTTAAGGGGAAGAGATTCCTTACGTACAGAGGGAGGAACATCAGAATAACGTCAGACCTATCCACAGAGACCTGGCAAGCCAGAAAGGCCTGGCAAGACATATTCAAGGTACTAAGCGAGAAAAACATGCAGCCAAGAATACTTTGTCCTGCAAGGCTATCATTTAGAATGGATGGAGAGATGCAGAGCTTCCATGACCCGCAGAAACTGAAAGAATATGTGACTACTAAGCTGGCCCTGCAAGAAATATTAAGGGGGTTTCTATGAAAGGAGAAAGACCCCAAGAGTGATATACAACAGAAATTTACAGGGACAATCTATAAAAACAACATCTTCACAGGCAAAATGATGACAATTCATACCTTTCAATAATCACTCTCAACATGTATGGCCTAAATGCAACCATAACACGGCACAGGGTTGCAGATTGGATAAAAAGACAGGACCCATCCATATGCTGCCTACAAGAGACTCATTTTGAACCTAAAGATACATCCAGACTGAACGTGAAGGGATGGAGATCCATCTTCCATGCCAGCGGACCTCAAAAGAAAGCTGGGGTAGCAACTCTTATATAAGACAAATTAGATTTTAAACTAAAGACTGTAATTAGAGACAGAGAAGGACACTATATGATTCTTAAAGGGTCTATCCAACAAGAAGGTCTAACAATTGTAAATATCTACACCCCCAAATGGGAGCAGCCATCTACACAAGCCAACTGTTAACCAAAATAAAGAGTCATATTGAAAACAATATGTTAATTGTAGGAGACCTCAATACTCCACTGTCAGCAATGGACAGATCATCTAAGCAGAAAATCAACAAGGAAACAAGAGCTTTGACTGATACACTGGACCAGATGGACTTCATAGGTATATACAGAACATTCCACCCTAAAACAACAGAATACTCATTCTTCTCAAGCACACGTGGAACTTTCTCCAAAATAGACCACATACTGGGTCACAAATCAGATCTCAACTGATACCAAAAGATTGAGTTTATTTCCTGCATATTCTCAGACCACAATGCTTTAAAACTGGAACTCAATCACAAGAAAAAAATTGGCAGAAATTCAAACACTTGGAAGCTAAAGACCACTTTGCTCAAGAATGTTTGGGTCAACCACGAAAGCAAAGAAGAACTTAAACAATCCATGGACATCAATGAGAACGAAAACACATCAGTCCAAAACCTATGGGATACTGCAAAGGCAGTCCTAAGGGGGAAATACATAGCCATCCAAGCCTCATGCAAAAAAAATAGAAAAATCAAGAATTCACCAACTAACTCTACACCTTAAAGAACTAGAGAAAAAGCAACAAACGATGCCTAAGCCACACATTAGAAGAGAAATAATTAAAATTAAAGCAGAGATCAATGAATTAGAAACCAGAAACACAGTAGATCAGATCAACGAAACTAGAAGTTAGTTCTTTGAAAGAATTAATACGATCAATAAACCACTGGCCAGACTTATCCAAAAGAAAAGAGAAAGGACCCAAATTAACAAAATTATGAATGAAAGGGGAGAGATCACGACTAACACCAAGGAAATATAAACAATTATTAGAAATTATTATCAACAACTATATGCCAATAAACTGAGCAATCTGGATGAAATGAAGGCTTTCCTGGAAACTATAAACTATAACTGAAGGCTGAAACAGGAATAAATTGACAACCTGAAGAGACCAATAACCAGTAACGAGATTGAAGCAGTGATCAAAAACCTCCCAAAAAACAAGAGTCCAGGGCCTGATGGATTCCCTGGGGAATTCTACCAAGATTTTAAAGAAGAAATAATACCTATTCTCCTGAAGCTGTTTCAAAAAATAGAAACAGAAGGAAAACTTCCACACTCATTCTATGAGGCCAGCATTACTTTAATCCCCAAACCAGGCAGAGACACCATCAAAAAGGAGAATTTCAGACCGATATCCCTGATGAATATGGACTCCAAAATCCTCAACAAAATCCTAGCTAATAGGATCCAGCAGTACATTAAAAGGATCATCCACCACGACCAAGTGGGATTTATCCCTGGGATGCAAGCATGGTTCAACATTCGCAAATCAATCAATGTGATAGAACACATTAATAAGAGGAGGGAGAAGAACCATATGGTCCTCTCAATGGATGCAGAAAAAGCATTTGACAAAATACAGCACCCTTTCCTGATTAAAAGTCTTCAGAGTATAGGGATAGAGGGAATATTCCTCAAGTTCATAAAATCCATCTATGAAAAACCCACAATGAATATCATCCTCAATGGGGAAAAGCTGAAAGCCTTTCCCTTAAGATCAAGAACACGTCAAGGATGCCCACTCTTGCCACTATTGTTCAACATAGTACTAGAAGTCCTAGCAACAGCAATCAGACAACAAAAAGAAAGAAATGGTATTCAAATTGGCAAAGAAGAAGTCAAAGTCTCTCTTTTAACAGACGACATTATACTTTATGTGGAAAACCTAAAAGACTCCACCCCCAAATTACTAGAACTCATACACCAATTCAGTAATGTGGCAGGATACAAAATCAATGCACAGAAATCAGTTGCTTTCTTATACACTAACAACGCAACTGTAGAAAGAGAAATTAGAGAAACAATTCCATTTAGAATAGCACCAAAAACCATAAGATACCTCGGAATAAACCTAACCAAAGAGGTAAAGGATCTATACTCTAGGAACTACAGAACACTCATGAAAGAAATTGAAGAAGACACAAAAAGATGGAAAAATATTCCATGCTCATGGACCGGAAGAATAAACATTGTTAAATGTCTATGCTACCCAGAGCAATCTATACCTTCAAGGCAATCCCGATCAAAATTCCAATGACATTTTTCAAAGTGCGGGAACAAACAATCCTAAAATTTGTATGGAATCAGAAAAGACCTCGAATCGCCAAGGAAATGTTGAAAAAGAAAAACAAAGCTGGAGGCATCAGGTTGCCCGATTTCAAGCTATATTACAAAGCTGTGATCACCAAGACAGCATGGTACTGGCACAAAAACAGACATATAGACCAATGGAACAAAATAGAGAACCCAGATATGAACCCTCAACTATATGGTCAAATAATCTTTGACAAAGCAGGAAAAAACATGCAATGGAAAAAAGACAGTCGCTTTAATAAATGGTGCTGGGAAAATTGGACAGCGACATGCAGAAGAATGAAACTCGACCATTCTCTAACACCATTCACAAAGATAAACTCTAAATGGATGAAAGACCTCAATGTGAGACAGGAATCCATCAAAATCCTAGAGGAGAACATAGGCAGTAACCTCTTTGACATCACCCATAGTAACTTCTTTCAAGATACATCTCCAAGAGTTAGTGAAAGAAAAGCAAAAATGAACTTTTGGGACTTCATCAAGATAAAAATCTTCTGCACAGCAAAGGAAACAGTCAATAAAACAAAGAGGCAACCCACAGAATGGGAGAAGATATTTGCAAAGGACACTACAGATAAAGGACTGGTATCCAAGATCTATAAAGAACTTCTCAAACTCAACACCCAAAAAACAAATAATGAAGTCAGAAAATAGGCAGAAGATATGAAAAGACACTTCTCTGAAGAAGACACACAAATGGCTACCAGACACATGAAAAAATGTGCATCATCATTAGCCATCATGGAAATTCAAATCAAAACCACATTGAGATACCACCTTACACCAGTTAGAATGGCAAAAATGGACAGGGCGAGAAACAACAAATGTTGGAGAGGTTGTGGAGAAAGGGGAACCCTCTTACACTGTTGGTGGGAATGCAAGTTGGTACAGCCACTTTGGAAAACAGTGTGGAGGTGCCTCAAAAAGTTAAAAACAGAGTTACCCTATGACCCAGCAATTGCACTCCTGGGTATTGACCCTAAAGACACAGATGTAGTGAAAAGAAGGGCCATACGCACCCCAATGTTCATAGCAGCAGTGTCCGCAATAGCCAAACTGGGGAAAGAGCCGAGATGCCCTTCAACAGATGAATGGATAAAGAAGAAGTGGTCCATATAGACAATGGAATATTGCTCAGCCATCAGAAAGGATGAATACCCAACTTTTACATCAACATGGATGGGACTGGCGGAGATGATGCTCCGTGAAATAACTCCAGCAGAGAAAGTCAATTATCACAGGGTTTCACTTATTTGTGGAACATAAGGAATAGCATGGAGGACCTTAGGAGAACGAAGGGAAAAATGAAGGCGGGGGAGGGAATCAGAGGGAGAGATGAACCATGAGAGACTATGGAGTCTGAGAAATAAACAGGGATTCGGAGGAGAGGGGAGAGGGGGGATGGGTTAGCCCGGTGATGGCTATTAAGGAGGGCACGTGCTGCATGGAGCACTGGGTTTTATACGAAAACAATGGATCATGGATCACTACATCAAAAACTAATGATGTATTGTATGGTGACTAACATAATATAATACAATAAAAAAAAAAGACACAGGGTATCAGATTGGAAAAAATAAAACAGACCCATTGATATGCTGTCCACAAGAGACTCATTTTAGATCCAAAGACACCTCCAGATTGAAAGTGAGGGGGTGGAAAACAATTTACTATGCTAATGGACATCAAAAGAAAGGTGGTATGGCAATCCTTTATCAGACAAATTAGATTTTAAACCAAAGACTATAATAAAGACGAGGAAGGACACTATATCATACTTAAAGGGATTATCCAACAAGAAGATCTAACAATTGTAAATATCTATGCCCCTAACATGGGAGCAGTCAATTATATAAGCCAATTAATAAAAAAAATCAAAGAAACAAATCGACAACAGTACAGTAATAGTAGGGGAATTTAACACCCCCCTCACTGAAATGGACAGATCATATAAGCAAAAGATTAACAAGGAAATAAAGACTTTAAATGACACACTGGACCAAATGGACTTCACATATATATTCAGAACATTCCATCCCAAAGCAACAGAATACACATTCTTCTCTAATGCCCATAGAACATTCTCCAGAATAGATCATGAATCAGGTCTCAACTGGTACCAAATGATTGGGATCATTCCCTGCATATTTTTGGACCACAATGCTTTGAAACTAGAACTCAATCACAAGGGGAATGTCGGAAAGAACTCAAATACATGGAGGCTAAAGAGCATCCTACTTAAAGAGTGAATTGGTCAACCAGGAAATTAAAGAAGATGTTTTAAAATTCATGGAAACAAATGAAAATGGAAACACAACTGTTCAAAATCTTTGGGATGCAGCAAAGGCGGTCCTAAGAGGAAAGTATATAGCAATACAAGCCTTTCTCAAGAAACAAGAAAGGTCTCAAATACACAACCTAACCCTACACTAAAAGAGCTGGAGAAAGAACAGCAAATAAAGCCTAAATCCAGCAGGAGGAGAGAAATAGTAAAGATCAGAGCAGAAATCAATGAAATAGAAACCAAAATCTGTTCAGTAGAACAGATCAATGAAACTAGGAGCTGGTTCTTTGAAAGAATTAATAAGATTGATAAACCCCTGGCCAGACTTGTCAAAAAGAAAAAAGAAAGGACCCAAATAAATAAACTCATGAGTGAAAGAGGAGAGACCATTAATAAAAGAAAGAACAAGAACCATATGATCCTCTCAATAGATGCAGAAAAATCATTTGACAAAGTACAGCATCCTTTCTTGATTAAAACTCTTCACAGTATAGGGATAGAGGATACATATCTCATAAAAGCCATCCATGAAAAGCCCACAGCGAATATCATTCTCAATGGGGAAAAACTGAGAGCTTTCCCCCTAAGGTCAGGAACACAGCAGGGATGTCCACTATCACCACTGCTATTCAACATAGTATTGGAAGTCCTAGCCACAGCAATCAGACAACAAAAAGAAATCAAAGGCATCCAAATTGGCAAAGAAGAAGTCAAACTCTCACTCTTTGCAGATGATATGATACTTTATGTGGAAAATCCAAAGACTCCACCCCAAAACTGCTAGAACTCATACAGGAATTCAGTAAAGTGGCAGAATATAAAATCAATGCACAGAAATCAGTGGCATTTCTATACACGAATAACAAGACAGAAGAAAGAGAAATTAAGGAGTCAATCCCATTTACAATTGCACCCAAAACCATAAGATACCTAGGAAGAAATCTAACCAAGAGGCAAAGAATCTGTACTCAGAACACTATAAAATACTCATGAAAGAAATTGAGGAAGACACAAAGAAATGGAAAAACGTTCTATGCTTATGAATTGGAAGAACAAACATTGTGAAGATGTCAATGGTACCTAGAGCAATCTACAAATTTAATGCAATCCCTATCAAAATACCATCCACTTTTTTCAAAGAATTGAAACAAATAATCTTAATCCTCTCTATGGTCAACTAATCTTCGACAAAGTGGGAAAGAACGTCCAATGGAAAAAAAGACAGTCTCTTCAACAGATGGTGTTGGGAAAATTGGACAGCCACATGCAGAAGAATGAAACTGGACCATTTCCTTACACCACACACAAATATAGACTCAAAATGGTTGAAAGACCTAAATGTGAGACAGGAGTCCATCAACATCCTAAAGGAGAATACAGGCAGCAACCTCTTCGACCTCAGCCACAGCAACTTCTTCCTAGAAACATTGCCAAAGGCAAGGGAAGCAGGGGCAAAAATGAACTATTGGGACTTCATCAAGATAAAAAGCTTTTGCACAGCAAAGTAAAAAGTCAACAAAACCAAAAGACAACCAACAGAATGGGAGAAGATATTTGCAAATGACACTACAGATAAAGGGCTAGTATCCACAATCTATAAAGAACTTATCAACTCAACACCCAAAGAATAAATAATCCAATCAAGAAATAGGCAGAAGAGATGAACATTCATTTTTCCAAAGAAGACATCCAAATGGCCAACAGACACATGAAAAAGTGCTCAATATCGCTTGGCATCAGGGAAATCCAAATCAAAACCTCAATGAGATAAAACCCCACACTAGTCAGAATGGCTATAATTAACAAGTCAGGAAACGACAGATGTTGGTGAGGATGCAGAGAAAAGGGAACCTTCTTACACTGTTGGTGGGAATGCAAGCTGGTGCAGCCACTCTGGAAAACAGTATGGAGGTTCCTCAAAAAGTTGAAAATCGAGCTACTGTATGACCCAGCAATTGCACTACTGGGTATTTACCCCAAAGATACAAATGTATTGATCCAAAGGGGTACGTGCACCCCAATGTTTATAGCAGTAATGTCCACAATAGCCAAACTATGGAAAGAGCCAAGATGTCCATCGATAGATGGATGGATAAAGAAGATGTGGTATATATATATGTGTATATATATATACACAATGGAATATTATGCATCCATCAAAGGAATGAAATCTTGGTATTTGCAACGACGTGAATGGAATTAGAGGGTATTATGCTAAGCAAAATAAGTCAATCAGAGAAAGATTATGTATCATATGATTTCACTGATATGAGGAATTCTTAATCTCAGGAAACATACTGAGGGTTGCTGGAGTGGTGGGGGTGGAAGGGATGGGGTGGCTGGGTGATAGACATTGGGGAGGGTATGTGCTATGGTGAGTGCTGTGAATTGTGTAAGACTGATGAATCACAGACCGGTACCTCTTAAACAAATAATAACATTATATTTAAAAAAAATGAGGATAGTAGGAAGGGAAAAATGAAGGGAAAATCAGAGGGGGAGACGAACCATGAGAGACTATGGACTCTGAGAAACAAACTGAGGGTTCTAGAGGGGAGGGGGGTGGGGGTATGGGTTAGCCTGGTGATGGGTATTAAAGAGGGCACGTAGTGAATGGAGCACTGGGTGTTATACGCAAACAATGAATCATGGAACACTACATCGAAAACTAATGATGTAATGTATGGTGATTAACATAACATAATAAAATAAAAAAAATTTTAAAAAGCCTACTAAATTCTTCTTCAGCTGTATAAGAAGAAAAGTTCTAGGTCAAGTGAACAAGTCTAATTCAAGTCATATATACAGAATCATATCTGAATGAATTCCTACATGTGAGTCATGTTATATATACCCAGAACCCTTTGAATGAAGTGAAAACTTGGACACTTTGAGAAAGACACTTGTACAAGTGAAAATAAACAAAGGAAAATTCATTAAAATGAAATGGCAAAGCCCTGAAAGAGTGGCTCTCACACACACCACCACTATCTAATAAATATACCTCACATTCTCCAACAGGAAGAGCTTACTTTACAGACCCTAGTAGGAGGAAGGAAAAATTTCTCTTGGCCCAACAGCAGCCCATCCAATGAAAAACTGCCAAACTCAGCCAGTGAGAACCTGCAGAAGCCCCTCACAGCTTCCTCCTTTCCTCTAAAAAAGCAAGTGCCTCTCCTCTATTCTCTGCATTTCCTTATGGTTTGCCATAGTTTCCTTGTCCAGAATTGCAAGCCCTCTGCTTTTCCTGAATAAAGTCATTTTGCTGGTAAATTAGCTGCTCTTTTGTTTTTTTAAGGTCAACATAAACTACTGGAAATTGATACTGTAAGTCTTTCTTTCAGCCTTCCCCAGTGGGACCTTTTACTAGGTTAACCGTACATTGACGAAAAGAAAATATTCAGACCTTTGAGGGACTACTGGACACTGGCTCTGAACTAACATTGATTCCAGGAGATCCAAAAAGACACTGTGGTCCTCTAGTGGAGTAGGAGCTTAATGAGGTCACATGATCAATAGTTTTAATTCAGTTGCATTTGACTATGGGCCCAGGGGGTCCCTGAACCCATCTTGTGTTTATTTCCCCCAGTCCAGAATTTATAATTGATATGTATATATATATATATATATATTCAGCTGCTAAGTACATAATTGGAATACTTATATTCACATTGCTTTCTTGGTCTGTGGAGTGAGGAATATTATGCTAAGAAAGACCAAATGGAAGCCGTTAGAACTGGCTTTACCTAGGAATAGAGTAAATCTAAAGCAGTATTTCATCCCTGCAGGGATTGCAGAGATTAACACCACCATCAAGGACTTGAAAAATACACAATTCATAATTTACACCATATCCCTGTACTGCTCTTTTACTTGACCTGGACAGAAGACAAATGGATCTCAGAGAATGAAAGTGGATTATTGTAAGATTAGCCAGATGTTAAGTACAATTGCAATTGCTGTACTAGGTGTGGTTTTGTTGCTTGAGCAAATTAACACATACCCTGGTACCTGGTATCTGGCAAATGCCTTTTTCTCCACTTCTGTCCAGAAGTCCCATCAGAGGCAGTGGGCTTTCAACTGCCAAGACCAGCAATATACTCTCAAAATCTTACCTCAGTGGTAAATCAATATCAGCCCCTATGCCATAATTTAGTTCACAGGAATCTTGATTAACTTTCCTTTCCACAATATATCACACTAGTCCATTACACTAATGTCATTGTGCTGGTTGTATGTAGTAAGTGAGAGGTAGCATCACTCTAGACTTCGTGATAAGATATTTGTGTGTCAGAGGTGTGAAATAAATCTAATAAAAATTTAGGGGTTTTTCTATGTGAAATTTCTATGTAATGTAATGAGGCATGTGGAGATATAGCTTCCAAGGTGAAGAATAAATTGTTGTATTGGGCCCTCCTACAACCAAGAAACAGGGACAATACCTAGTGGGCCTCTCTGGATTTTGGTGGCTTCATATTCATCATTTGGGTATGTTGCTTTATCCTTTTTACAGAGTGACTCAAAAGGCAGCTAATTTTGGTTTGGTCCAGAACAAAAGAATGCTCTTGATTTTTTTCCCCCACTTGTTCTGGCTACCCATGTGGACCCTTGCCTTCAAGTGTAGTTGCTGCCCCAAAGAAGTTGTCCTACCAGCATCTTCCCTGCTCTTTGTGTTTGAAAAAAAAAACTTCTGCAAGGCCTTTTCAGATAGAAGAGGCTAGGTTTTCCTCTTGTTGATTTTGTTAGGTCCATGTTGTGGCTGAGACTGTCTTTGAGGGGAGGTGGGGTCTCTTCTGAAAACTTACAGCTTGGGTACAGTTTAAAGAAGTTCCCTTCTATTTCAGCTTTACTGAGAATTTTTTTTACCATGAATGGATGTTGAGTTCTGTCAAGTGCTTTTTCAGTATCTATTAAGATGATCACAACTTTTTTCTTCATTTTGTTGTCATGGTGAATAATATTAATTTTTTCCAATTATGAACAAGTCTTGCATTCCCAGGATAAACTCCACTCTTTGTAATGTATTATCCTTTTAAAACATTACTAGATTTGGTTGCTTAATCTTATGTTGAGGATTTTGTGTCTATATTTGTAAGAGATATTGCACTGTAGTTTTCTGTTAATGTCTTCATATGGTTTTGGTATTAGTGTAATGCTGATCTCATAAAATTAGTTGGAAAATTGTCCCATATGTTCTATTTTCTATAAGAGTTTATAGAGGCTTTCTATTATTTCTTTCTGAAATATTTGGTGTAATGTGCCAACAAAGGCATCTGGGACTGGAGTATCCTTTGGTGGAGGGTTTTTAACTGCAAATTCAATTTCATTTAAAAATATAGGACTATCCAGGTTATCTTTTTTAGTGGTATTTAGTAGTCTGCTTCTTCCAAATAACTGGACCATTTCCTCAAAGTTTTCTATTCATGGATGTATAGCTGTTTGTAATATCCCTCCTTTTCTATCTTTTTGTCCTGTAGGGTATATAGTCATGTCCCATCTTTCTTGTTAAGATTTATTTATTTATTTATTTATTTATTTATTTGAGAGAGGGGGGAGGGGCATACGGAGAGGGAGAGAGAAAGTCTCAAGTAGAGTCCCAGCTGAACATGGAACCTGACTCGGGGCTTGATCCCACAACCCTGAGATCATGACCTGAGCTGAAATCAAGAGCCAGATGCTCAACTGACTGAGCCCCATCATGTCCCATCTTTCATTCGTGATCTAAGTAAACTGTGCCTTCTCCTTCTTTTTTTCTTTGTCATTTTGGGTAGAGGTTTACCAATTTATTGATCTTTTCAAAGAACAAACATTCTGTTTCATTAATTTTCTTTATCACATTTCTGTTCTTTTTTTATTTTTATTTTTTTATTGTTATGTTAATCACCATATATTACATCATTAGTTTTTGATGAAGTGTTCCATGATTCATTGTTTGTGCATAACACCCAGTGCTCCATACAGAACGTGCCCCCTTGAATACCCATCACCAGGCTAACCCATCCCCCCACCCTCCTCACCTCTAGAACCCTCAGTTTGTTTTTCAGAGTCCATCGTCTCTCATGGTTCGTCTCCCCCTCTGACTTACTCCCCCTCATTCTTCCCCTCCTGCTATTTTCTTCTTTTTCTTTTTTCTTAACATATGTTGCATTATTTGTCGCAGAAGTACAGATCTGCGACTCAACAGTCTTGCACAATTCACAGCGCTCACCATAGCACATACCCTCCCCAATATCTATCACCCAGCCACCCCATCCCACCCACCCCCCACCACTCTAGCAACACTCAGTTTGTTTCCTGAGATTAAGAATTCCTCATATCACATTTCTGTTCTTAATCTCATTGAGTTGTGCTGTTCTCTTATTATTTTCTTCAGAAATAATAAATTGCTTTGAATTTAATTTGCACTTTTTTTCTCTTTCTTAAGGTTAAAACTTAGGCCATTGATGTGATACTATATTTTCTTTTTAAAATATGTATTTAATACTATATATTTCTCTCTAACACTACATTAGCTGCATCTCACAAATATTGATATATTTTGTTTCACCTTCATTCAATTAACAATATTTTCTACTTTTCCCTTGAGGCTTTCTCTTTAATCCACATCTTATTTAGAAGCATGTTCCTTAATTTCAAAATGTTTAGAGATTTTCCTGTTATCTTCCATTATCAATTTTCAGTTAAATTATGATATAGTCAGAAAACATACTTTATATGTCCTCAATTCTTTTAAATTTTGAAGATTGTTTTATTGTCCAGGAAATGGTCTGTTTTGGAGACTGTTTCATGTGCACTTAAAAAATGTAAGTTTTTAAAATTTTTGATGGACTATTTTATAAATATAAGTTAGGTGAAGGTGATTGACAGTTTTGCTTAGGACTACAGTATCTTAGTTGCTTTTCTGTCTACTTATTCTATTATTGAAAGAAGAGTATTGGCATCTTCTAAGATAATTGTGGACTACCTATTTATCCTTGTAGTTCTAACATTTTTTGCTTCATGTAATTTAGATCTCTGTTATTCAAGGGCACAAACTTTTATTTATTTTATTGTTTTATTATTATTTATCTCTTTATTTTAAAATTCATTTTAGTTCCAGCATAGTTAACATAAACTGTTATATTAGTTTCAGGTATACAATATAGTGATTCAGTAATTCTATACATTACTCAGATTCCCTTCACCTGTTTCAACCATCCCCCCACCTACCTCCCCTCTGGTAACCATCAGTTTGTTCTCTATATTTAAGAGTCTGTTACTTGGTTTGCCTCTCTCTCTCTCTTTTTTCCTTTGCTCATTTGTTTTTTTTCTTAAATTCCACAGATGAGTAAAAGTGTATGGTATTTGTCTTTCTCTGACTGACTTATTTTGCTAAACATTACGCTCTCTAAATCCATCCATATTGTTGCACATGGCAAGATTTCATTCTTTACTATGGCTAAATAATATTCATATAAATATATATACCACATCTTCTTTATCCATTCATTTATTGATGGACACGGGCTGCTTTCATAATTTGGCTATTGTAAATAATGCTGCAATAAACACAGGGGTGTATATATATTCTTTTGAATTAGTGTTTTTGTATTCTCGATCCTATTGTAGTGCTATTTTTAATTTCTTGAGGAACCTCCATATTATTTTCCACAGTGGCTCTACCAGTTTGCATTCCCACCAACAGTGCACAAAGTTCCTTTTTCTCCACATCCTCACCAACACTTGTTGATTCTTGTGCTTTTATTTTAGCCATTCTGACAGGTGTGAGGTCATATCTCATCGTGGTTTTGATTTGTATTTCCCTGATGAGCATCTTTTCATGTGTCTGTTGGCCATCTGGATGTCTTTGGGAAAATGTCTATTCATGTCTTGTGCCCATTTATTTCATTGGATTATTTGTTTTTTGGGTGTTGAGTTTTATAAGTTAAGTATTTTGGATACTAACCCTTTATCAGATATGTTATTTGCAAATATCTTCTCCAATTCTGTAGGTTGTTTTTGAATTTTGTTTATTGTTTCCTTCACTGTGCAGAAGCTTTTTAAAAAATTTTTTATTGTTATGTTAATCACCATACATTACATCATTAGTTTTTGATGTAGTGTTCCATGATTCATTGTTTGTGTATAACACCCAGGGCTCCATGCAGAACGTGCCCTCTTTAATACCCATTACCAGGCTAACCCATCCTCCCACTCCCCTCCCCTCTAGAACCCCCAGTTTGTTTTTCAGAATCCATCATCTCTCATGGTTCGTCTCCCCCTCCAATTTCCCCCCTTCATTCTTCCCCTCCTGCTATCTTCTTTTTTTTTTTAACATAAGTGCAGAAGCTTTTTATTTTGATGTAGTCCTAACAGTTTATTTTTTGCTTTTGTTTCCCTTGCCTCAGGAGACATATCTAGAAAAATGTTGTTATGGCTAATGTCAGAGAAATTACCACCTATGCTCTCTTCAAGGATTTTTAGGTTTTGGGTCTCTCATTTAGGTCTTTAATCCATTTTGAGCTTATTTTTGTGTATGGTGTAAGAAAATGGTCCAGTTTCATGCTTCTGCATGTAGCTGTCCAGTTTTCCCACACCATTTGTTGAAGAAACAGTCTTTTCCCCCTGCCTTGCCACCCTTGTCAATAATTAATTGATCATATAATTGTGGGTTTGTTTTTGGGTTTTTAATTGTTTTCTATTGATCTATGTATCTATTTTTGTGCCAGTACCATATTGTTTTGATTACTACACATTTGTAGTAATTTCCAAATTGAAATCTGGAATTGTGATACTTCAAGTTTTGTTTTTCTTTTTCAAGTTTGCTTTGTCTATTCAGGGTCTTTTATGGTTCCATACAAATTTTACGATTTTTTTGTTCTAGCTCTGTGAAAAATGTTGGTGGTACTTTGATAAGGATTGTTTTAAATGTGTAGATTGCTTTGGGTAGTATAGACATTTTAACAATATTTGTTCTTCCAATCCATGAGCATGGAATATTTCCATTTGTTTGTTTCTGCTTCAATTTCTTTCATCAATAATTTATAGTTTTCAGGATACAGGCCTTTTACCTCCTTAGTTAAGTTTATTCCTAGCTATTTAATTATTTTTGGTGCAGCTGCAAATGGGATTGTTTTCTTAATTTCTCATTCTGCTGATAATTGATTTTTTGTCCTGAGACTTAAGTGAATTCATTTATCAGTTCTAGTAATTTTTTGGTGAAGTCTTTAGGGTTTTCTATATAGAGAATCAGGTCATGTGTGAAGAGTGAAAGTTTTACATTTTCCTTAATGATTTGGATGCCTTTTATTTCTTTTTGTTGTCTGATTGCTGTGGCTAGAACTTCCAGTATTATGTTGAATAAAAGTGGTGAGAGTGGACATCCTTGTCTTGTTCATGACTTTAAGGAACAAGCTTTCAGTTTTTTACTTTTGAGTATGATGTTAGTTGTGGGTTCTTCTTATATGGCCTTTATTATGTTGATGTATGTTCCCGCTAAACCCAGTTTGTTGAGGGTTCTTATCATAAGTGGGTGTTTCACTTTGTTAAATGCTTTTTCTGCATCTATTGAAATGATCATACGATTTTTTTTTCTCTTGATGTGATGTATCACGTTAAGTGTTTTGTGAATATTGAACCACCCTTGCATTGAGCAATAAATCCCACTTGATCATGGCACAAGATTTTTTCAATGTATCTTTGGATTCAGTTTGCTAATATTTTGTTGAGGATTTTCTGCATCTATGTTTATCAGTGATATTGGCCTGTCGTTTTCTCTTTTTTTGGTAGTGTTTTTATCTGGTTTTGGTATCAGGGTAATGCTGGCCTCAGAATGAATTTGGAAGGTTCCCTTCCTCTTCTATTTTTTTCAATAGTTTGAGAAAAATAGGTATTAACTCTTCTTTATTTTTTTAAAGATTTTTTTAATTTATTTGTCAGAGAGAGAGAGATAGGGAGAGAGAGAGAGCGCGAGAAAGCACAAGCAGGGGGAGTGGCAGGCAGAGGAAGAAGCAGGCTCGCAGGGAGCCTGATGCGGGACTCCATCCGGGATCATGACCTGAGCCGAAGGCAGACGCTTAACTGACTGAACCACCCAGGAGTCCTTAACTCTTCTTTAAATGTTTGGTAGAATTCACCTGTGAAGCCATCTGGTCTTGGACTTCTGTTTATTGGGAGTTTTTTGATTTCTGAATCAGTTTTATTACTGGTAATCAGTCTGTTCAAATTTTCTATCTCTTCCTGATTCAGTTGTGGGAGGTTTTATGTTTCTATGAATTTACCCACTTCTAGGTTGTCCAATTTGTTAGCATATAATTTTTCATAATATTCTTTTATAATTCTTTGTATTTTTGTGGTGTCAGTTGTTATTTTTCCTTTTTCACTTTTGATTTTGTTTGAGTCCTCCTCTTTTCTCCCCCTACTGTCTCTCTCATTCTGTTCTTTTTGTTTGTTTGTTTTTTTGGATGAGTCTGTCTAAAGGCTTATCAACTTTGTTGATGGTTTCAAAGAACCAGATCCTGGTTTCATTGATCTATTTTTTTTTTTTTTAGTTTCTTCATTTATTTCTGCTCTAATCTGTATTATTTCCTTCCTTCTACTGGTTTGAGTTTTGTTTGTTCTTCTTTTGCTAGCTCCTTTGGGTGTAAGATTAGGTTGTTTATTTGAGATTTTTCTTGCTTCTTGAGATAGGCCTGCATTGCTAGAAACCTCCCTCTTAAATCAGCTTTTGCTGCATCCCAAAGATTTTGGACTGTTATATTTTCATTTTCATTTGTCTCCATGTAATTTTTGATTTCCTCATTGATTTCTTGGTTGATCCATTTAGTAGCCTCTTATTTAACCTTCATGTATTTGTGGTCTTTCCAGATTTTTTGCTGTGGTGGCTGATTTCTAGTTTCATAGTGTTGTGGTCATAACAGATGCATGGTATGACTTTCATCTTTTTGAATTTGGTGAGACTTGATTTTTGGTCTAATACGTGATATATTCTGGAGATTGCTTCAAGTGCACTTGAAAAGAATGTGTATTCTGCCCTGCTAGAATGTTCTGAATATATCTGTTAGATTCATCTGACAGTTTCCTTGTTATTTTCTGTTTGGATGATCTGTCCATTGATGTCAGTGTGGTGTTAAAGTTCTCTAATATTATTGTATTACTATGGATTAGTTCCTTTATGTTTGCTATTAATTGTTTTATATATTTGAGTGCTCTCATGTTTGGTGCATGAATATTTACAATTGTTACGTCTTCTTGTTGAATCGTCCCCTTTATGATTATATATTGTCCTTCTTTGTCTCTTGCTACAGTCTTTGTTTTAATGTCTATTTTGTCCAAAATAAGTATTGCTACACTGGCTTTCTTTTCACATCCATTTGCATGACAAATGCTTCTTCACCTAAAGGGCACAACATTGAAATTGTTATGTCCTGTCATTAAATGACCTTTGTATCATTAAGAATGACCTACTTTTCTTCTCAGTATTTCTTTTCTTTGAAATTTATTTGTTTTATATTAATATAACCATTGCATCCTTCTTTGAATATTGTTTACATGGTACAACTTTTTCCAACTTCTTTTAATATAGCTATATCTTTATATTTGAATTGGATTAAAGTGGATAGAAAGCATATAGTTGGCTTTCTTTTTAATCCAATCTGGTAATTTCAGCCTTTTAATTGTATGTTAGATTGTTTACATTTAATCTATTTATTGACATAGCTGGATTTAAGTCTAAAGTATTATTATTCATTTTCTGTTATTCTCCATGATGACTGTTATTTTTTCCTCTGTCCGTTCTGCCCTGACTTCTTTTTTTTTAAATATTGTTAGTCACCATACAATACATCATTAGTTTTAGATGTGGTGATCCATGATCCATTGTATTCGTATAACACCCAGTGCTCCATGCAGTACATGCCTCCTTAACACCCATCACCGGGCTAACCCATCCCCCCACCCCTCTTCCCTCTAAAATCCTGTTTGTTTCTCAGTCCATAGTCTCTCATGGTTCATCTCTCCCTCCGAATTCCCCCCTTTCATTTTTCCCTTCTTTCTCCTAATGTCCTCCACGCTATTCCTTATGTTTCACAAATAAGTGAAACCATGTGATAATTGACTTTCTCTGCTTCGCTTATTTCACTTAGCATAATCTCCTCCAGTCCCATCCATGTTAATGTAAAAGTTGGATGTTCATCCATTCTGATGGTTGAGCAATATTCCATTCTATATATGGACCACATTTTCTTTATCCATTCATCTGTTGAAGGGCATCTCGGCTCTTTCCAGTTTGGCTATTGCGGACATTGCTGCTATGAACATTGGGGTGCATATGGCCCTTCTTTTCACTACATCTGTGTCTTTGGGGTCAATTCCCAGGAGTGCAATTGCTGGGTCATACGGTAGCTCTATTTTTAACTTTTTGAGTCACCTCCACACAGTTTTCCAAAGTGGCTGTACCAACTTGCATTCCCACCAACAGTGTAAGAGGGTTTGCCTTTCTCCACAACCTCTCCAACATTTGTTGTTTCTTTCCCTGTCCATTTTTGCCATTCTAACTGGGTGGTATCTCAATGTGGTTTTGATTTGAATTTCCATGATGGCTAATGATGATGAATATTTTTTCATGTGTCTGTTAGCCATTTGTATGTCTGCTTCAGAAAAGTGTCTTTTCATATCTTCTGCCCATTTTTTGACTTGATTATTTGTTTTTTGGGTGTTGACTTTGAGAAGTTCTTTATAGATCTTGGATACCAGCCCTTTATCTGTAGTGTCATTTGCAAATATCTTCTCCCATTCTGTGGGTTGCCTCTTTGTTTTGTTGACTGTTTCCTTTGCTGTGCAGAAGCTTTTATTCTTGATGAAGTCCCAAAAGTTCATTTTTGCTTTTCTTTCACTAGTTTTTGGAGATGTATCTTGAGAGGAGTTGCTGTGGCCGATGTAAAAGTGGTTACTGCCTATGTTCTCCTCTAGGATTTTGATGGATTCCTGTCTCACATTGAGGTCTTTCATCCATTTTGAATTTATCTTTGTGTATGGTGTTAGACAATGGTCGAGTTTCATTATTCTACATGTGGCTGTTCAATTTTCCCAGCACCATTTATTGAAGAGACTGTCCTTTTTCCATTGCATATTTTTTCTTGCTTTGTCGAAGATTATTTGACCATAGACTTGAGGGTCCACATCTGGGCTCTCTATTCTGTTCCATTGATCTATATGTCTGTTTTTGTCCCAGTACCGTGCTGTCTTGGTGATCACTGCTTTGTAATATAAACTTGAAATCGGGCAACATGATGCCTCCAGCTTTGTTTTTCTTTTTCAACATTTCCTTGGTGATTCGGGGTCTTTACGGATTCCTTACAAAGTTTAGGGTTGTTTGTTCCAGCACTTTGAAAAATGTCATTGGAATTTTGAGCAGGATGGCATTGAAGGTATAGATTGCTCTGGGTAGCATAGACATTTTAACAATGTTTATTTTTCTGATCCATGAGCATGGAATATTTTTCCATCTTTTTGTGTCTTCTTCAATTTCTTTCATGAGTGTTCTGTAGTTCCTAGAGTATAGATCCTTTACCTCTTTGGTTAGGTTTATTCTGAGGTATCTTATGGTTTTTGGTGCTATTCTAAATGCAATCGTTTCTCTAATTTCTCTTTCTACAGTTGCGTTGTTAGTGTATAAGAAAGCAACTGATTTCTGTGCATTGATTTTTTATCCTCCCACATTGCTGAATTGGTGTATGAGTTCTAGTAATTTGGGGGGTGGGGTCTTTTGGGTTTTCCACATAAAGTATCATGTCATCTGCGAAAAGAGGAAGTTTGACTTCTTCTTTGCCAATTTGAATACATTTTATTTCTTTTTGTTGTCTGATTGCTGTTGCTAGGACTTCTAGTACTATGTTGAACAATAGTGGCGAGAGTGGGCATCCTTGATGTGTTCCTGATCTTAAGGGAAAGGCTCTCAACTTTTCCCTATTGAGGATGATATTTGCTGTGGCTTTTTCACAGATGGATTTTATGAACTTGAGTAATGTTCCCTCTATCCCTATATTCTGAAGACTTTTAATCAGGAAAGGGTGCTGTATTTTGTCAAATGCTTTTTCTGCATCCATTGAGAGGACCATATGATTCTTCTCTCTCCTCTTATTAATGTGTTCTATCACATTGATGGATTTGTGAATGTTGAACCACCCTTGCATCTTGGGGATAAATCTCACATGGTTGTGGTGGATGATCCTTTTAATGTATTGTTGGATCCTATTAGCTAGGATTTTTTGAGGATTTTGGATTCCATATTCATCAGAGATATTGGTCTGAAATTCTCCTTTTTGATGGGGTCTTTGCCAGGTTTGGGGATTAAGGTACTGCTGGCCTCATAGAATGAGTCTGGAAGCTTTCCTTCTGTTTCTATTTTTTCAAACAGCTTCAGTAGAATAGGTATTATTTCCTCTTTGAATGTTTGGTAGAATTCCCCAGGGAATCCATCAGGCCCCGGAGTCTTGTTTTTTGGGAGGTTTTTGATCCCTGCTTCAATCTCATTACTGGTTATTGGCCTATTCAGGTTGTCAATTTCTTCCTGTTTCAGTCTTGGCAGCTTATAGGTTTCCAAGAAGGCATCCATTTCATCCAGATTGCTCAGTTTGTTGGCATACAGTCGTTGATAATAATTTCTAATAATTGTTTCTATTTCCTTGGTGTTAGTCGTGATCTCTCCCCTTTCATTCACAATTTTATTAATTTGGGTCCTTTCTCTTCTCTTTTGGATAAGTCTGGCCATTGGTTTATCAATTTTATTAATTCTTTCAAACACCCTGCTTCTAGTTTTGTTGATCTAATCTACTGTGTTTCTGGTTTCTAATTCATTGATCTCTGCTCTAATCTTAATTATTTCTCGTCTACTGCATGGCTTAGGCCTCATTTGTTGCTTTTCCTCTAGTTCTTTAAGGTGTAGAGTTAGTTGGTGAATTCTTAATTTTTCTATTTTTTTTGCATGTGGCTTGGATGGCTATGTATTTCCCCCTTAGGACTGCCTTTGCAGTATCCCATAGGTTTTGGACTGATGTGTTTTCATTCTCATTGATTTCCATGAATTGTGTTAAGTTCTTCTTTGCTTTCCTGGTTGACCCAAACATTCTTGAGCAGAGTGGTCTTTAGCTTCCAAGTGTTTGAATTTCTGCCAAAATTTTTCTTGTGATTGAGTTCCAGTTTTAAAGCATTGTGGTCTGAGAATATGCAGGGAATAATCTCAATCTTTTGGTATCAGTTGAGACCTGATTTGTGACCCAGTATGTGGTCTATTCTGGAGAAAGTTCCACGTGCGCTTGAGAAGAATGAGTATTCTGCTGTTTTAGGGTGGAATGTTCTGTATATATCTATGAGGTCCATCTGGTCCATTGTGTCATTCAAAGCTCTTTTTTCTATGTTGATTTTCTGCTTAGATGATCTGTCTGTTGCTTAGAGTGGAGTATTGAGGTCTCCTACAATTAACATATTGTTATCAATATGACTCTTTATTATGGTTAACAGTTGGCTTATATAGATGGCTGCTCCCATGTTGGGGGCATAGATATTTACATTTGTTAGATCTTCTTGTTGGATAGACCCTTTAAGAATGATATAGTGTCCTTTTGTGTCTCTAACTACAGTCTTTAGATTAAAATCTAATTTGTCTGATATAAGAATTGCTACCCCAGCTTTCTTTTGCAGTCTGCTGGCATGGAAGATAGATTTCCATCCCTTTACTTTCAGTCTGGTTGCATCTTTAGGTTCATATCTTTAGATGTATCTCTTGCAGATAGCATATGGATGGGTCCTGTCTTTTTATCTAATCTGCAGCCCTGTGCCCTTTTATGGGAACATTTAGGCCGTTCATGTTGAGAGTGATTATTGAAAGATATGAATTAATTGTCATCATGTTGCCTGTGAAGACGTTGTTCTTATAGATTGTCCCTGTAAATTTCTGTTCTATATCACTCTTGGGGTCTTTCTCCTTTCATAGAAACCCCCTTAATATTTCTTGCAGGGCCGGCTTAGTGGTCACATATTCTTTCAGTTTCTGCGGGTCATGGAAGCTCTGCATCTCTCCATCCATTCTAAATGACAGCCTTGCAGGACAAAGTATTCTTGGCTGCATGTTCTTCTTGCTTAGTACCCTGAATATGTCTTGCCAGGCCTTTCTGGCTTGCCAGGTCTCTGTGGGTAGGTCTGACGTTATTCTGATGTTCCTCCCTCTGTACATAAGGAATCTCTTCCCCCTAACTGCCCTTAAGATGGTTTCCTTCGTTCTAAAATTTGTGAGTTTTACTATTACATGCCGGGGCATTGGCCTGTTTTCCTTGATCTTGGGAGGGGTCCTCTCTGCTTCTAGGACACGAATGTTTGTTTCATTCCCCTGATTAGGGAAGTTCTCAGCTACGATTTGCTCAAATATATCTTCGAGTCCTCTCTCTCTCTCTCCAACCCCTCCGGGATTCCAATAATTCTGACATTGGAACGCTTCATGGTGTCACTTATTTCTCTGATTCTATTTTCATGGATTCTGAGTTGTTTTTCCCTGGCCTCCTCTTTTCCCTTTTTATCTATTAAATTGTCTTCCAGGTCACTAATTCGTTCTTCTGCCTCACTTACCCTAGCTCTTAGATTATCTAGATTAGATTGGATCTCATTGATAGCATTTTTAAGTTCTGCCAATTCAGCTTTCATTTCTGCCCTTAGAGACTCTGTGTTGCCATTAATTGATTTCTCCATTCTAGCTATTGTCTTCACAATTGCTAGCCTGAATTCCATCTCTGACATCTTGGTTATATCTGAATCCATTTGTAAATCTGTGGCATAAGTCATAATCTCTGAGTCTTTCCTATTTTGGGGGTTCCTCCTCCTAGTCATTCTGTCGATGGGTGGTTGAGGGAATTTATAGAGTCCAAATTATTGACCAGAACCCAAGCAAGATGCACCTGTTTTCTAGGGACCTTAGGGTTGCTGGCCTCTCGTTCTCCCAGCCTTTCTTCTAGGGGCAGGGTCTGCTGCACTGTTACTCAGGCAACCCTGTTTGGGCAGAGTTGCCCTGCCCCCTATGGTGGGGGATGAGCTCAGTGGGAACCAGTTTTGGGGGCTTTTGTTCTCTGGCAGCTTTCCCTGGTGGCTTTCCATGCCTCTTCTGAGAGTCAGAGCAGAGGAGACCATGTCCAACCCTCTGCCTCAGAGCAGAGAGATCGCAGTCTGTTCTTCAGTGAGCTCTCCATGCCACAGTCTCTCTGTTTCTGTCTGTGCTGCTATAAACTGCAGCGTCCTGGGTTGTGTGCCCCTCAGCAGCGTGTCAAGTCCTCGCCTCCAGGTCGGGGCACGTCTCTGCCCTTTGTGCCTCTAAAACCGCTAACTGTCCACAGTTCACTCATATGACCCACTGTTCCGGTTTCCATCTAACGTCCTTTCCCCACCACTACCGGTCTGAGAGTCTGTGCCCTGTCCCCAACGAGGGAGGCTATTGTGAACCGTCGGTGTAGGACCTCCATGGCCAGGCTCCCTCCCGCTGCCATTTATCCTGATATCTGCCTGCAGAATCATGGCTCCCCACTTCATACCTCAGAAACAACCACCAGCGATATTCTGTTTGTAGAGATCCAGATCTTCTTACATCTCAGGCAGATTTTGTGGGTGCTCAGAGTGGTCTGGTAGATATCCAGCTCAATTCTGGGGACCAGTTGGAATAGGGTCCCCTACTCCTCCGCCATCTTTTCCCCTCCCCCATCCTGACTTCTTTTAGGTGATTAAAATATTCTTTTTTTTTAAATTTTTTATTGTTATGTTAATCACCATATATTACATCATTTGTTTTGGTGTACTGTTCCATGATTCATTGTTTGTTTACAACACCCAGTGCTCCATGCAGAACGTGCCCTCTCCAATACCCATCACCAGGCCAACCCATCCCCCTACCCTCCTCCCCTCTAGAACCCTCACTTTGTTTTTCAGAGTCCATCATCTCTCCTGGTTCGTCTCCCCCTCTGACTTACTCCCCTTCATTCTTCCTCTCCTGCTATCTTCTTCTTTTTCTTTTTTCTTAAAATATGTTGCGTTATTTGTTTCAGAAGTACAGATCTGTGATTCAACAGTCTTGCACAATTCACAGCGCTCACCGTAGCACATACCCTCCCCAATGTCTATCACCCAGCCACCCCATCCCTCCCACCCCCAACCACTCCAGTAACACTCAGTTTGTTCCTGAGATTAAGAATTCCTCATATCAGTGAGGTCATATGATATATGTCTTTCTCTGATTGACTTATTTCACTCAGCATAACACCCTCCAGTTCCATCCACGCCGTAGCAAATGGCAAGATCTCATGCATTTTGATGGCTGCATAATATTCCACTGTGTATATATACCACTTCTTCTTTATCCATTCATCTGTCGATGGACATCTTGGCTCTTTCCACAGTTTGGCTATTGTGGACATTGCTGCTATAAACATTGGGGTGCACGTACCCCTTCGGGTCCCTACATTTTTATCTTTGGGGTAAATACCCAGTAGTGCAATTGCTGGATCGAATGGTAGCTCTAATTTCAACTGTTTGAGGAACCTCCATACTGTTTTCCAGAGGGGTTGCACCAGCTTGCATTCCCACCAACAGTGTAGGAGGGTTCCCCTTTCTCCACATCCCCGCCAACATCTGTCGTTCCCTGACTTGTTAATTTTAGCCATTCTGACGGGTGTGAGGTGGTATCTCATTGAGGTTTTGATTTGGATTTCCCTGAAGCCGAGCGATGTTGAGCACTTTTTCATGTGCCTGTTGACCATTTGGATGTCTTCTCTGGAAAAATGTCTGTTCATGTCTTCTGCCCATTTCTTGATTGGATTATTTGTTCTTTGGGTGTTGAGTTTGATAAGTTCTTTATAGATTTTGGATACTAGCCCTTTATCTGATATGTCATTTGCAAATATCTTCTCCCATTCTGTCGGTTGTCTTTTGGTTTTGTGGACTGTTTCTTTTGCTGTGTAAAAGCTTTTTATCTTGATGAAATCCCAATAGTTCATTTTTGCCCTGGCTTCCTGTGCCTTTGGTGATGTTTCTAGGAAGACGTTGCTGCAGATGAGGTCGAAGAGGTTGCTACCTGTGTTCTCCTTTAGGATTTTGATGGACTCCTGTCTCACGTTTAGGTCTTTCAACCATTTGGAGTCTATTTTTGTGTGTGGTGTAAGGAAATGGTCCAGTTTCATTCTTCTGCATGTGGCTGTCCAATTTTCCCAACACCATTTGTTGAAGAGACTGTCCTTTTTCCATTGGACATTCTTTCCTGCTTTGTCAAAGATAAGTTGACCATAGAGTTGAGGGTCCATTTCTGGGCTCTCGATTCTGTTCCATTGATCTATGTGTCTGTTTTTGTGCCAGTACCATACTGTCTTGATGATGACAGCTTTGTAATAGAGCTGGAAGTCCGGAATTGTGATGCCGCCAGCTTTGCTTTTCTTTTTCAATATTCCTCTGGCTATTCGGGGTCTCTTCTGGTTCCATACAAATTTTAGGATTATTTGTCCCATTTCTTTGAAAAAACTGGATGGTCTTTTGATGGGGATTGCATTGAATGTGTAGATTGCTCTAGGTAGCATTGACATCTTCACAATGTTGGTTCCTCCAATCCATGAGCATGGAACGTTTTTCCATTTCTTTGTGTCTTCTTCAATTTCTTTCCTGAGTATTTTATAGTTTTCTGAGTACAGATCCTTTGCCTCTTTGGTTAAATTTATTCCTAGGTATCTTATGGTTTTGGGTGCAATTGTGAATGGGATCGACTCCTTGATTTGTCTCTCTTCTGTCTTGTTGTTGGTGTATAGGAATGCCACTGATTTCTGTGCATTGATTTTATAGCCTGCTACTTTACTGAATTCCTGTATGAGTTCTAGCAGTTTTGGGGTGGAGTCTTTTGGGTTTTCCACATAAAGTATCATATCATCTGCAAAGAGTGAGAGTTTGACTTCCTCTTTGCCGATTTGGATGCCTTTGATTTCTTTTTGTTGTCTGATTGCTGTGGCTAGGACTTCCAATACTATGTTGAATAGCAGTGGTGAGAGTGGACATCCCTGCCGCGTTCCTGACCTTAGGGGAAAAGCTCTCAGCTTTTCCCCATTGAGAATGATATTCGCTGTAGGTTTTTCGTAGATGGCTTTTATGATATTGAGGTATGTACCCTCTATCCCTATCCTCTGAAGAGTTTTGATCAAGAAAGGATGCTGTACTTTGTCAAATGCTTTTTCTGCATCTATTGAGAGGATCATATGATTCTTGTTCTTTCTTTTGTTAATGTATTGTATCACGTTGATTGATTTGCGGATGTTGAACCAGCCTTGCAGCCCAGGGATAAATCCCACTTGGTCGTGGTGAATAATCCTTTTAATGTACTGTTGGATCCTATTGGCTAGTAGTTTGGTGAGAATGTTTGCATCCATGTTCATCAAGGATATTGGTCTCTAATTCTCCTTTTTGATGGGGTCTTTGTCTGGTTTTGGGATCAAGGTAATGGTGGCCTCATAAAATGAATTTGGAAGTTTTCCTTCCATTTCTATTTTTTGGAACAGTTTCAGGAGAATAGGTATTATTTCTTCTTTAAATGTCTGATAGAATTCCCCTGGGAAGCCATCTGGCCCTGGGCTTTTGTTTGTTGGGAGATTTTTGATGACTGCTTCAATTTCCTTAGTGGTTATAGCTCTGTTCAGGTTTTCTATTTCTTCCTGGTTCAGTTTTGGTAGTTGATACATCTCTAGGAATGCACCCATTTCTTCCAGGTTATCTAATTTGCTGGCATAGAGTTGCTCATAATATGTTCTTATAATTGTTTGTATTTCTTGGTGTTGGTTGTGATCTCTCCTCTTTCATTCATGATTTTGTTGATTTGGGTCATTTCTCTTTTCTTTTTGATCAGTCTGGCCAGGGGTTTATCGGTGATTAAAATATTCTTAGTACTCTATTTTAATGTTTGTACTGGAATTTTGGTATTATAGTTTTTTTAAGTTGTTGCTTTAGAAATCAAAATATATACACATAATATTATAAGTCTGTATGGAGGCAATATTTTCCATTTCAAGTAAAATATGGACTCTTTACAACCACATAGGACCCTTTGCCTTCTTCAACTAACTTTTATATTATGACTGTAACACTAAATACAGCTATACAGATTGAAAACCACAGAAGACAAGGTCGCCTGTGTGGCTCAGTGTGTTAAACATTTGCCTTCAGCTCAGGTCATGATTCCAGGTTCCTGGGATCAAGCCCTACATGGGGTTTCCTGCTCAGTGGGGTGCCTGATGTTGGATATTTTTTCATGTGTTTGTTAGCCATTTGTATGTCTTCTTTGGAGAAGTGTCTGTTCCTATCTTCTGCCCATATTTTGACTTGATTATTTGTTTTTTCAGTGTGGAGTTTGAGAAGTTCTTTATAGATCTTGGATACCAGACCTTTATCAGATATGTCATTTGCAAATATCTTCTCCCATTCTGTAGGTTGCCTTACAGTTTTGTTGATTGTTTCCTTTGCTGTGCAGAAGCTTTTTATCTTGATGAAGTCCCAATAGTTCATTTTTGCTTTTGTTTCCCTTGCCTTTGGAGACATGTCTTGAAAGAAAAAACTTATTTCCAAGAAACAATTTGAGGTTGAAGAAGATAAGGAAACCCAAGGCAAGGAGTTGCCAAGTTTAGACAACTGGAAATAATTCAGTAGTGAGGAAGAAACCAAAGATACTGGGGAAAGGAGAACTGCTAGAGTGCTGTTCTTGAGGAAGCAAAGAGGAGAGGGAAGCTGAGCTCCAGTGGAGGGGTGGGATTTCCATGGAGGAGGGACATTTCTCCCACATTTCAGGAGGGGAGGCAGGATGTGGGGTGTTGATGATAAACATTCCTCCCTTACCTTCACTTTTTAAACTTCCAAGAGCTGATGAATTAAATTTATTCTTGTGGATAAATATATACAGAGAAAATATTCAGTCAGAACCTGGCATAAGAATAGGTAAAATTTAATAGTTAAAGGCGATTTCATTGTCAGGCCAACATTTAATATTGAACTTTAAACTGCTTGCTATTTTCTATAGCTGCTATCTCAGACTAAAAGGAGTTAGTTGTAAAAATAAATGCAACAAAATCTTTAATAAAATGGTGAAATGTCAAAGTTTAAAAATTAATTAATGAATAAGCGTCCTAAAAAATAAGGAAGTTTCCCCTGAAGATAAGAAATTATAAGCAATGATTGAAAGGTGGCAAGAAGATATTTCCTGAGTGAATGACTAAACCAAACCTAAAACTAGGCATAGAAGTATTTTCAGAAGCAGACAGGTGGTACAATCTTCCTGCAGTCAAAATCAGAGGTTCCTCCCCACAGTGGTGAACATAGGCATATTGGTGCTCTTGCTCTTAGTTGAGATTCTTCAGATTCCAGCCCCTGTGCCTGGGTGCTCCCTTGTGGGATGGTATGAAAAGCATTTACACACTGGCTGCAGAGGAATTAGAGCATGTGTAAGGATGTTGGCCTATAGTTGTGTATCTGTTTTTGTTTGTTTGTTTGTTTTATGACGCAGCCTGTAGAGTCCTCTGACAGCTACACAACCCATCATAACATTATCCTAACGGGACAGTTTTTTTCCGTGCTAAATAAATATCCTTTCTCCTGCAGTCTCCATAACTAGGTTCTAGTAAATAATAATGGCTATTACATTAGCTCTAGAAATAACAATGAAATATATAAGGTAATGTGGACTGGAATCTGCTGTTGTGATCTTGCCAGAGTCTGAGAGTAAAAATTTCCTTGTGAGATCTGATTCCCTCATATAAAAGAGGAGCAAAAAATGTGTTTTCTTACTTAATAGGCTATTTTCCTTCCTGTGAAAGTGGAATTTCTTTTGGAGTTTAGTTTCTTTTTCTCTTCCTCTCTCTATCTATCCCCCACCTTCTCTCCCTCTCTCTCCCTTTCTCTCAAGATGGTAAAAATGAGTCCAAAATGATGACATCACAGCTGCAAGTAGTCTCATTCAATGAGAATCCCCAATGTGTGATAATTTACATTCTCTACTGCTGGTAACATTGACAAAAAATGTTATAGGGCAGGGAAATAATTCATTTTTTTGCATAAAAATATGCACTATTTTTTCTTTTATATGACTATAAAAGAATAGCCCTAAGACTGTCACACAAGAAGTAATATGGTGGAACTAAGATTCAAGATCTTGTCTGAATGTGTGTTTCCCACATAATCTGCTGCTCCTGATCTTTACTGGACAGGACAGCAGCCAGTTAAAGGCCAATCCAACAACTGGTTGATCATTCTACCAATCACAGTTCTTAATCCTCCCCCCTTGCCACTTCCCATTCTATGCTTTTCTGGCTGTTGTGATGGCTTATGAGGAGAATTTCAGAGACAGCCCCATCCTAGGGAATGAGCATTTAATCAAGAGAGAAATATGATACCCAAGGACGTGTTAAAAGGCACTTAGTGGATCCCCTGGGTGGTTCAGGTTGCCAGGAGCTCAGAGGAGTGAGAAGGACCAGGCTTGGATGAAGTGGACATGAAGGACTTGCAGAGGGAGGTGGCAGAGTTTACTATGGACTTAAGGGGGGGACAAGGAGATGGGTAAGTGTGACATTCCTCAGGTGTAACTGAATGGATCACCCTCCCTCATCCCCACCCCCAGTCTTCCACATCTTTGTTGGCATATTTGTATGTTTGCACCATATTCAATAGCACAGAACCCCAGCCTTTGAAAGTGACCTGAAGCTATAGCTGAGTCTCCCAACAGTCATTCCCACATGCTACAATGCTAATCTCTGTAGGTTGAGTGGACATGGTAATGTGACCATTATGACCTCTACCTATTTTAGTAGATACAGATCCTTGGTCTTCTTAGACAACATAAACATTAACACTGTCAATAGTAATGAGAAACTAACATTACTGGGTATATATTGCAGGCCGGGAACACAAATACCTTGATTTATTTAATTTCACAACAACACTATGAGGTAGGTACTAATATAATCTCATAATTAATATAATACTAATATAATCCTCACTTTACAGCAGTGATTCTGAGGATTAGAAATGGTGAAACCCAGGTTTGTCTGATTCCAATGCCCATAGGTATGACCACTTAACTGTATTGCATGTCTATCATGTTATAGATGCCTCTGTAATAATGTCAACACTGACAGAAGATAGGGCTCTTAATCCTATCTGAACCTATTGTCCCTGAATAGTTGTCACCATCAAAAAGTATGCACTGAAAGATCTAAGACTTTTTTATTGTTTAAATTGTACAGACTCTTGTATCAGCAAAGTGATGCCCACAGAAACTTCACAAACTTGTCTCAGCCCATCCATCCAACCATCCATCTATCCATCCAAGACATATGTTTGTAGCGCTTCAGTAGGCCATGAACTATAGCCCAGACCCCATTAGACAGCTTTAGCACCATCCTGTGAGGTAGGGCAAGGGACTCACTTAAGGAATCTTCTTCCTGTGTCAGAACTCTGGTACTCTGTGGTCTCCTCTTGAACTGATTGCCTCTTTTGGCATTCTATAACATATTTATCACCAACTCATAAACAAATGTTTTCAGATGCATCTGTACATTGAATGCATCTTTTCAGCAGCTGGATCTTTGAGATTATCCCCCAATGACCAACATCAAAGTACTAGAATATACACAAATGATATAGTGCTACAAGACCATGTGAGCAATGCTTCTTAACTCAATATACATCACAAAGCCAGGAAGAGCAACATCTAAAACTTTGTGAGAAAAGTACAATTTGAGGGTCAATTTTGTGTACACAGGATAAGCGTCCTCCTGTACTGTATCACCTACCTCCATATATTTATGCACTTGGTTTGCCACTAGGTAAATTTCCAGTCCTAGAAAGAGGATCTGTCAACACTTTTTTGTTCTTATGTTGCCAGAAATTAAAAGGAACTTGTTCAATCTCCCACGATGGTGTTCAAGAGATGTTATTTCAACATCTGTTGAACTACAGAACTGTTTTATAAGATAACATTATCACAGTTTTGGGAATGTATTGTTATGATTATTTTTTTTTAAATATGGCTGCATATTCTTTCAGGTCAAAGTACTGAACATAGAGTTTTTTTCTAAATTAGTAGTTGTACAAATGGATCTAAATGAAATGCAAATGTCAAAATAAGTCTCAAAAGAACATGTAGGTAATAATTTTAAAAATATAAGCTATCCCTCCCTGCTTTTCATGATCTGGTTTCTGCCTACATTCCTACCTTATTGCTTCATTCCCTGTCTCTTACTCAGATGCCTTATGCTGCAGTCACTGTGGTGCTCTGGGCTTAAAGGAGCTCTTGAGTACACACATGTGCACGTGTCTGTGCATGCACAGGACCCTTGTGACAAGCACATTTATTGAGTCATGATTCCATGTCTGTAGGTGGCCTCCCACAATACATCCAGTGTCTTAGTTTCCACCCCTTTGTTTCTCTTTCTCTTGAGTCAGATGGATTAAGCTTCAGTTGCCCTGGCAATCAACTTCAGTTTTTTATCTCAACCTCTGGCCACAGAAACAGAGCAAGATGGAGAGAAGTGCTTTCTCACCTGTCCTGGATCTTCAGCTGGGCTGATGCCTGAGCTGAGTGACCCAATGAGAATGTGCAGAAGAATGTTTCCATGACAACAGAATCCCACATCCCCTTCCAGCGCTCAGGCCCTTCTCCCTCCCTCTCCCTGCCTGCTAGGATCTCCCCTGAGAATGGGAATGTGCTTTGGCTAGCAGGTAAGGGATAGATGTGTGGTAGAGGATGCAAAGAGAGAGGTGTAATCTTGGGGTGTCTTCAGAAAGGACTGGGGGAGGGACCAGAGTCCCAAAGAAAGCATTTTGTACAGCATTGAAGCCCCAGGAGAAGATGAAGACTATGAAAGCATAGTGGCTCTAAATGTGGTTCTGTAATTTTCTCCAGCAGTCCACGGTGTTACAAGCCAAGCTCCATGGCTCAGTCCCTGAAAAATGGGGCCTGTGTTGTTAAAGGAGAATGGAACCTGCTATCAGTTGTGGAGGCCATGACAGACTGGAGAAGGACCTGCTCACCTCAGTGACAACTCTCATGAGTTACTCCACCCTGTGTTTGTGTATGTCTGGTTCACTCTTCCTTTCTTCTGTACTCTGTTTTGAGGGTCTATCTATGATATGTGAAATGTTCTAGGTTAAAGAAGAGGACAATGCAAGGATGCTCCAATCTCCTCTAACATGGACTCATTGGAGGGTGGACAGCAGAAGAGCTGGTGAGGATAATATGGTGAAATCACTTGTGCTCTTTAGACTGCATGGGCATTTTGGTTGATTTATTCTCCCAGATTGATGTGATCTTCATCATGAATGCCCATGCTCCGGACTTGACAGTAAGGGGCAAAAAAAGCACACAATTTGTGTCTAATCTGGTATGTGCAATCAGATGCTATTGTCAACAACAACAAAAATCCTGAAATGCAAGGATTTAGTCAGAGTCAAGGAAAAGCTTTATTGCCATGCAGTTTGCAAGCCAGAAAGACCCAGCCTTTGGCTACAAATGGAAAGTAGGCTCCAAAAGGGAAGGTTTAGGCTCAGGATTAAATAGGCAAGAACAGCAAGTTCTGTGCCCTTTATGGAAATTGAGAATGGTCAGATTCAGGTCCCAAACTGCAAACTTCAGGAGCAGAGAGACAAGCAGGATACAACTATTTCTGGTAGAAGTTTCAGGATGTGGCAGTCACTGAAAAGCATGGCAGAATGTGTTGCAGGTGTCATTTTGTGAAATTTGCTAAATTTTGTGCAAGCTTGTCCCCTCAGGCTGTGCTGACTGGGTTTTTTTACTCATGGTCATTTGGCCTGATTAAAATTTTACTTTCTCTCCCATCTTGCCTATTAGCTGTTGCTAAGTACTAGGGTCTTTTGTTCTCACTATCATGTGAATGGTTCATTTGAATAAATATTCAGTCTGTTTTGGTGAAAATGCTCAGTTTCTCAGATTTCCACTTCACTTCTCTTCTTCTTTCCAAGATGGGGAAGGGGTATGTATAGTTTACAAGTCTCCTGGGTGACGCTGGAAGAGGGTTGTCTATGAAATTCTTATGGTGCTCACAGTATGCTTGGTGGTTTCTGAGGGGAGGACTCTTGTCTCCCGGGTCCAACTGGTGAGGCTGACCTGCACCACCCAGGCATGTGGCTGGTGAAACTTGCATTTTCCTCTCTCTCCTCTTGGTCGAGACCTGGTGCTGCCTGGCTGAGCCAGCCTCAGCTCACCTTTGCTGGCATCTGTAGACACCTCTGAATCTTGGTCTCAGCTTCCATCCCCACTCTGAGCAGGGCTGTCGCCCCACAGCCTCAGCTGCAGGGTCACCGAGTCCCTCGCCTACTTAGGCTTCCTTCCCCAACCCCTGGCTGTGGACTCAGTCACTTTCCACATTTCCCCCTCAGGGAATGCAGCCTCTGGGGTCTGGCCCATAGCACAGCAGGAGCCAAGATCAGCTCCAGAAAGCTAAGTTCCTAACCTCAGCCATCCCTCTGCCCAAGGAGGCTGCTGGGTCATCCTGCAAAGAATGGGGGCAAAATGCTGTCCTCCATGTCTCTGCTGTAGCTCACTTGTCCCCTCCCATAGAGGGGAGACTGAGCCTTGAGAGCCTTCCCTCCATCTGCCACCTCCTGTGTGTGTCTCCTACTCCTCTGAGGCTGGGACAGAACATTCTTCTTTTGCTTGACCTTCATGCTGACAAGGCTCCCCACAGTATGTCCAGATCCCAAAGGGAAAGCTTTAGGATTTGCTTTTTTTTTTTTTTTGAAAAAAGAGATTGGCTAACTGATAAAGAAACATAAGATGGAAGGGATTACCAAACATGAATGCCTGTGCCATCATCAGCAGGGCAAGATCTGTAACAATAAACTCAGAGTTCAAAGACAGACACCATGTTTTTTAAAAGGGCCCTAGGAGATGCCAATTTTAATGTCAGTGCCCAAAGAGCTTCACTCCTAAGTCATCTACTCCCACAATCACCTGGTAACTATTAAGGATAGATGGGCAGCAGAGATGAACTTACCCAAAGCTTGTGATGTTTTCAGGAGTTATGGGGCAAGCCTGGGTACATGTTCATGTCTGACTAGTCCAGGAACATCTTGGAGGGTCGGCAAAATTTTTGTCCCATCAAGACAGGACACGCGGGGGCGCTCTGGCCCCCAGCAGCTCTTCTCAGGCTCCTGAGTTCTCCAGCTAGCAGTCACTCACTGAAAAGCAATGATGTTATTAAACTCATTTTGAGAGCTCCTGGTGCCTGCCCTGTTCTGAGAATAGACAGTCTCAGTCACCCTATGGGCTCACGCCCTGACTGCCTGCCCTCTGTGCAGATGGAGAAATTAAGGCACAGGGAAACTAAGGAATGTGCTTGATGCCATGCAGCCAGAGAGCTTACTAGATGAAGTCGTGGCATCACTGCTGCCCACCCTGGGTGACCTTATGATGGGCTAACATCTCTTTCTTCCTCTCATTTATCATGGTTATGTTATTTTAAGTAGCAGTGAACTAATTTAATGATTTAGAAGGAAAACAAGGCAGGGCCCAGTATTCTTTGAGTCTTTAACACAAATACCTCAAAACTTACAGGAGTTGTGGGCATACATATATTGCAGATTAGCTATAGAGTTAAAGTGAGATTCTCCAGTAAAACCTCCTGTGCTATCCCCTTCCCCCCATGTCAGTCTGCAAGGAAGCAATGGCAGGTCTCAGGTGACCTTTTATTCTGCATTCAACAACATTAATGGAACCCCTCTTAATAGGTGTTTTGTACTCTTATGAAAGCTGCTCATTTAGCACTTATCTGGGGAGCAAGAGAATACCAACCAACCAACCAACCAATGCATGAAGAAGTCAGTGTGGTAAATGTTAGGAAGCAAATAGCCCAGGTCCTAGGCCAGGAACAATCTACTTACACAGAGTGGTCAGGCAGAGCCTCTCTGAGAAGGCAATGATGGAGCAGAAACCCTACGGCTGAGAAGGAACCAACCATGTAAAGATCTGGGGCTGGACTCTGCCAGGCAAAGAGCACTGTGATTACCAATGACCTGATGAGGGAATAAGCTTGGCATGTTTGAGGAACAGAAGTAGGCCAGAGTTATCATCATGGAGGCAAGAGCTGCTGGGATTGTTTGGTTATTAAAACAGTAGCAGTAGATAAGCACAGAAGGGGATGGATACAGGATAGAGTCAGAAGATCAGATCTAGAGGACTTGTTGCTGGACTGCGGTGGAGACCAACAAGATGCAGCACATGAAGAGGCGTGCTTGAGGCACGTGAAGTGTACGGTTCCTCCTCGTCATCCAACAAAGACACAGACAAATCTGGATCTCTGGACACAGGTTGATGCGTGAGGTAGGAACGTGGGAGGTCACATTGTGTACATGCTCTATTTTCTGCTGGCAAGAAGGATGAAACAACCCACGGAGAGAGTGAAGCATGAGAAGGACCCTGTTAAAACTAAAAGCCAGTGGAAAGGGAGGAGTAAGCACTACATACTGACAAGGAGCATTGGGGTTGGAGGAACAACACTCAGAGATTATATTGTCAAATATCCAAAAGTTAAAAATGAAATAAAGGAAGTGAGGGAGGAGGGGAAGGAGGAACAGTTTCAAAAAAGAAGCAATTGTCAAATGTACCAAAGTCATCTGAGAGATGCAATAAATTGAGGATGAAAGCATCATCATAGTGTTTGGCAATATGAAGGTCACCAGTGCCCTTGAAAAAAATCAGTGTTTTTTGTGGGGCAGGCTGGTAGAAGCACAATTGAAATGGTTAGCAAGGAAAATGGTTATAGAACAAGTGGAGATAGATTTGCTGTTTAGAGCATCAGGGGAACGTGGCAGTACCTTGAAAGTATATGAGATCGGAGATGGCTTTATGTTTTACTTCATTTTGTAGAAAGGGTGAGAAATATGAGTATATTTGTAGATGATTAAATGACCCAGAAAAAAATGGGAACATGGCAATTCGAGACAAAAGAATGATCATTGCAAAGGCCTACTTGTCCTCCAGGAGATAGGCATGGGATCCAGGTGAAGGGCCTGGCCTCAAGTGGGTTCAGGTCACTGCCTCCAGAGGGGTAGCAGAGAATGCAAGTGCAGGTCCAGTGTTGCTAGGAAGTGGTAAGAGTTCCTGTTTGGTCCCTTCTCTTTTCTCAATGAATTATCATTGAATATCATGAGAAGAGTGGGTGCTGGTGATTGTGGAAGGCTACTAGAGGTAGAGAAGAGAGGAGATACAGGTATGGAGGGTGCACAGTGTGTCCTTTATTGGGGGTGTACCAGGAAAGCAAAGAGGGAGCATGGAGCAAAAACCATGTGTTTGAGTGGGAGAGTTTATAGCCCTGGGTAAGCTGGGGAAGGAGCAGCCTGGCGGAACTCAAAGAAGGCTGTGGGGTCGCTGGACTGGAGGTCCCCAAGAGGTTAAATGCTGTGGATGCAGAGTCATTAGAAAGAGGGAGCCCAACGAACAGGGCATCACGTTGGGGGTGATGGCAGAGAGGAATGCTATAAAGGGACAGCATGGAGGGGAGCAGAGCATGACCAAGGGCAGGGGGATGCTCCGAGGGGAGGAGGAGAACATCCATGAGAACGGAGAGGCTCTGAGTTGACTGGGTCACCCTCGTGGGCCCTAAGGTGGCCCGGAGGAATCAGAGGAATGAAGGCTGAGAGCAGAGCGAGTGTGCCTCCGGGACAACCCTATTCACAGGCTGGGATTGGGCGGGAGGAGAATGACCAGGGAATCGTTACAGGGGCCGCACGTCGGGCGGTGGAGGCGGCTGGGAAGTCGGGCAACTGGACCCGGATCTCACCAGTCTGGTCTCTTACCAGACAGTTCGCAAAAACGTCAGGGAAGACACCGCCATAAGAACTGGGCAGATGGACTGGCATCGACCTCACTGATCTCCTGCGCGCAGGCCCAGAACTGACCAATCGGAGCCCAGCCCCGCCCTTCGGGCTCCTTTTTTTTTCGCTTGGTGCCAGGACTTCCTGCCTCTGCTGCTATGGTTCTGTGGGAGGAAATAGGAAAGGCTTTTGTGTTGGAGACGGTGCGGCAGGGAGAGTTCGGCCGGTTCTCTTTCACTCTCTGGTCTTAGTTCCTATCTCCCTTGGCTTCTTTAGCCACGATCTCCATGGCCCTGCGTGGAATATCAACAAAAAAGATAGATTTTCGTTAGGGATTGGGGGCACTTGGTCTCACTTGCCCGTAGATGGCAATGTTGCGCCGTGCAGCCACCCTGCCCGCTTCTCCCCCGCCCTTCGTGCTTAAAAAAACTCCGCAGAGCCTTTTCCGCAAAAAAGCGAAGGCTTCTTTCTTGCGCCTGCGCCGGCTTGGCAGCATCTTGGGCTGGACCTCCTCCTTTCAATAAGGTCCCTTGTGAAAACTCAAGACCCTGGGACAAAACCCCTTTGCTTTTCAAGTTGGTTTTTCTTTTGATAGGCTGGCTATGTTCCTTAGCAACATATATTTATGCTTTTTGATTTGTCTTGTGATCTTTTCTCAGCTTTTCCTGGGTTTTATTGACTTGGCTTTTACATATGGTAAAATACATTCTATCATTATAGAAGTCACCCAGCCTCAGTATAGAACATTTGGAAGACAAAGTGTAATAAAGAAAACTAATAATATCCTTAGTCCCATTACCCAACAATGACCGTTAATACCTCGTGATAAATTTCCTTAGAGGTTTTTCATTCATAAAACTGATTTTAAGCATGAGGTTCTTACTGCATAACTTGAACATATCACTTTTTAAAACAGATTATTTAAACAGCCTGTTACCCCATCGTAAAAATTATTTGAAAAATAATTTAAGTTTCTTATTCATTTGTCTTCCTAAAACAATACACAATTTAAAAGAGTGAAAAAATTAATATCTGAGATGGAAAGCAGGAATAACTTGTGACCCCCATCTCAAAGGCCATTATCATAATGGAACCTTCCTAAGGTAGGGGTTATGTTCATTTTGCTTTGTTTTGCTAACTGTATTTTCAGCACACCAGCAAAACGATGCTTAGCAGTGTATTCTCAATATATATTTGTTGAATAATTGAACAAGTATTTCTTTCTGATGCTTTTTTTGTAAATATAATTTACTTTTTCATAATACTGAGATGGTACTATATGAACAGTTTCCTATATTGCTTTTTCCCCCTCTTCCATTTAGCACTTTACTGTGGGCAATAACTATGTTATTACACTTTTAAAAAGTTTTGCTGGCTGTTTTACCCTCTTCCCCAGTGAGTCTTTTATTTCATTCTTGTATTAGGGGCAGGAGAACATCCTGCAAACTAGTGTGCAATCTAAGGCCTGACAGATCTCAGACCTGAATGTTGGGGCCCTCTTTGAGGAGCCCTGAGACCCTTGAAAATTGACTTTTCCTCTGTGTGCCACACTTTCCATTGGTATAAAATGAGGGCAGCATCTGCTGTATGGGGTGGTGGCCAGCATAAATAACTCAACAGGTTCTTAGCTTGAACCTGCACTCCTAGAAATCATGTTATTATTGTTGGTGCTATCTCTAATATTTGCTATAATGTATGTAGAAGGTACAGATCTTCAAGCCACAAGACTAAGTGTGATAAAATGTACTTTAAATTTACTTGCAGGGGCGCCGGAGTGGCTCAGTCATTATCTGCTTTCGGCTCAGGTCTTGATCCCAGGGTCCTGGGATGGAGTCAGGCATCAGGCTCTCTGCTCAGCAGGGAGCCTGTTTTGGCCTCTCCCTCTGCCTGCCGCTCCCCTTCTTGTGCTCTCTATCTCTGTCAAATAAATAAATAAAATCTTTAAAATAAAAAAAATAAATTTGCTTAGAGCACATATCGATTCTTCAACTACCCATTTCTGCTTTCCAGTGGAAAATTCACACTAGTAATTTCTGGGAAAATTCAGTCAAGTAAATGCATAGGATGAACACATTGATACATTCCTTAAAGATTATGCCATCATAAAATGAGAAGAATATTTTTGTATGTGCATATTTTCAACATCTCTGATTTTTAAAATAGTTTTCCAAGAGTAGATTTACTGAAATGAAGAGACATGAACACTTTTAACAGTCTCGGTATACATTGCAAGAAATACAATACCCATTGGTATTGCCACCAACATTCTGTGAAAATTCTTGGTTTTTCATGCTCTCACTGGTATTTATTCATGTTTCAAAAATAGTTACCTTGTTGATTTTAATAGTTATATGTGAAGATCTTGGCCCACATTTTAACATGTACATTATAAACACTTTTCTTGGATTTGCATTTTAATTATTTGTGGTTTGCAGATGCATGGATAATTTTATTTTTATGTAGCTAATTCCATCAATCGTTCATGTATAGCTTTACCCGTTGGTACAAAGCTGAAAAAGTCCTTCATGATCCACCCACTTTTATCTGTGCCTCTATTTGTGCTTCCAATCCCCCGACTAGTAAACTCCCTATTAAAATGCCTTGAAGATCCAAATCAAATGAAATGACAGTAACTACAGAGAGTTAGGATTTACTCCTCCCAACTACTTGGCACAATCTGAGATTTCCCACTTACTAAAAGGCTGACTGAAATGACTCTCTGATCCGTCTCAGCACAACTTTTAGTAGAACCAGGAGGGGCCAGAGCCTACTTTGACAAGGCCATGTGGGTAACCGTAAAGGAGAATTGAACTAACCCTGAGGGAAATAACACTGCCTCTGCACATGTTATAGCTCTAGAGAAATGAGCATTTCTTCTAAATGGTATCCTTGAAGCTCCCTCCCACCCCTCAGCATTTCCTGGGTAACAATCCAAGCCTGTTGACAGGGGCAGGATGAATCCATCTCCACCTATACAGATTGATGAGAGACCACTTTCAGGAATGCTGGAGGTTGGGGGTGTCTGGGTGGCTCAGTCGGTTAAGCATCTGCCTTTGGCTCAGGTCATGATCCCAGAGTCCTGGGATTGAGCCCCGCATGGAGCCCCACAGGGAGTCCCATGTTCGAGCCCCACATGGGGCTCCTTGCTCGGCAGGAAGCCTGCTTCTCCCTCTCCCACTTCCCCTGCTTGTGTTCCCCCTCTCGCTGTGTCTCTCTTTGTCAAATAAATAAATAAAATCTTTTAAAAAAAGAATGCTGTAGGTTGGGCATTAATGCTAATACCAACACAGAGATCTCCCCCTTTTTTGTTAATGGCCTTAAGCCTCAAATACCAGCTTCTGTTCAGAAGCAGAAAATAGACTGGCCAACCTTGCCATCCATGAGTTATAACAATTAGCCCAGCATTTTGTGCATAGTCTGATCTTTTAAAAAAAGAGAGAAAACCACACACACAAACTTATGATCCTACAACTTAAACAACTGGAGGGAAACAAAAGGCCCTCCACAAGTGCAACACAGATAGACAAAAACACGTGCACATATTGGGGGAAAGAAGTCACTGGGCCTGAACTGCGTTGTGTTGGCCAGGACCTGGGCAGTCAAACAAGCTGCTCAATCAGAAAACAAAATGATGCCCTTTAAGGAAGGCATTTTTCAATGCCCCCAAGTGCCTTTGGTTCAGTAAAGTGAAAAAAACCTGTTAGTAAATGATCATTGTATTGATCAGAGTTCTCCAGAGAAACAGAACTAATAGGGTGTGTGTGTGTGTTTAAAGAATTGGCTCATTCAATTGTGAAGGCTGGTAAGTAGGTTGGCAGGCAGGCGACCTAAGGAAGAGTTTATCTTGCAGTTTGAGTCTGAAGATAGCCTGCTGGCAGAATTTCCTCTTCTTTAGAGGATGTCTGTTTTTCTTAAGGCTTTCATGTGATTGGATGAGGCATACCCGCATTATGGAGGCTAAACTACTTTACTTACAGTCTACTGATTTAAATGTTAACCTAATCTAAAAAAATACATTCACAGTAAGACCCATCTATATGCTGCCAAAAGAAACTCATTTCAGACCTAAAGACACCTGCAGATTGAAAATGGGGGGATGGAGAAGCATCACACAAATGGCTGTCAAAAGAAAGCTGGTGTACCAATACCAATATCAGACAAAATAGACTGTACAAGAGACAAAGAAGGGCATTATATAATCATAAAATGGAGAATCCAACAAGAAGATATAACAATTGTAAATATTTATGCATCCAGCATGGGAGCATTCAAATGTATAAAGCAATAACAAACATAAAGGAACTCATTGATTATAATACAATAATAGTAGGTGACTTTAACAACACACTTACAGCAATGGACAGATCATCTAAACAGAAAATAAACAAGGAAACAATGGCTTTGAATGACACACTGCACCAGATGGACTTAACAGATATACTCAGAACATTCCATCCTAAAACAGCAGAATACACATTCCTTTCAAGTATACATGAACATTTTCCAGAATAGATCACATATTACATCACAAAACAGGCCTCAACAAATACAGAAACATTGACATCATATGATACACCTTTTCTGACCATAATCTATGAAACTAGAACTCAACCACACGAAAAATTCTGGAAAGGCCACAAATACATGTAGGTTAAACAATATGCTACTAAACAATGAATGGGTCAACCAGGAAATCAAAGAAGAGATAAAAATTATACATGAAAACAAATGAAAATGAAAACACAATGGCCCAAAACCTTTGGGATGCAGCAAAAGCCTACCTGAAGAAGCAAGAAAAATCTCAAATAAACAATGTAACTTTATACCTAAAGGAGCTAGAAAAAGAACAAATGAAGCCTAAAGCCAGCAGAAGGAAGGAAATAATAAAGATTAGAGCTCAAATAAATGATATGGAAACTAAAAAAAAACACAAAAATCAGATCAATGAAGCCAGGAGCTGGTTCTTTGAAAAATTTAATACAATTGATAAACCCCCTAGGCAGACATATCAAAAAGAAAAGAGAAAGGACCCAAATAAATAAAATCACAAATGAGAGAGGAGAAATAACAACCAATGCCATAGAAATACAAACAATTATAAGAGAATATTATGAGCAAGTATATGCCAACAAATTGGATAACATGGAAGAAGTGGACAAATTCCTAGGCACATATAAACTCACAAAACTGAAACAGGAAGAAATAGAAAACTTGAACAGACCTATAACCAGCAAAGAAATTGAATTGGTAATCAAAAACTCCCTACAAACAAAAGTCCAGGGCCAGATGTCTTCACAGGTGAATTCTACCAAACATTTAAAGAAGAGTTAATACCTATTCTTCTCAAACTATACAAAAGAAAGAAAGAAAGAAAGAAAGAAAGAAAGAAAGAAAGAAAGAAAGAAAAGGAAGGAAAACTTCCAAATTCATTCAGTGAGACTAGCATTATCCCAATACCAAAACCAGATAAAGACTCCACTAAAGAAGAGAACTAAAAGCCAATATCCCTGATGAACATGGATCCAAAAATTCTCAAAAAAATATTAACAAAATAAATCCAACAATACATTAAAAAATCACTCACCACAATCAAGTGGAGTTTATTCCTGGGTTGCAAGGGTGGTTCAATATTTGCAAATCAATTAAATATGATACATCACATTAATAAAAGAAAGGACAAGAACCGTCATTTCAATAGATTCAGAAAAAGCACTTGACAAAGTGCAACATCCATTCATGATAAAAACCCTCAATAAAGTAGGTTTAGAGAGAACATACCTCAACATGATAAAGGCCATATATGTAAAACCCACAGCTAATATCAACCTCAGTGAGGAAAAAATGAGAGCATTTCCTCTAGGTCAGGAGCAAGACAGGGTTGTCCTTCTCACCGCTCGTATTTAACAGAGTACTGGAGATCCTAGCCAGAATAATCAGACAACAAAAAGAAATAAAAGACATCCAAATTGGCAAGGAAGAAGTAAAATTTTCACTATTTGCAGATGACATGATTCTATATATAGAAAACCTGTAAGATGCCACCAAAAAACTGCTAGAACTGATGAATGAATTCAGTAAAGTGCCAGGATAACAAAATCAATGTACAGAAATCTGTTGCATTTCTATATAGCAATAATGAAGCAGCAGAAAGAGAAATTAAGGAATCAATCTCATTTACATTTGCACCAAAAATAATAAGATACCTAGGAATAAACATAACCAAAGAGGTGAAAGACCTGTACTCTGAAACACTGATGAAAGAAATGGAAAAGGAGACAAAGTAATGGAAAGACATTCCATGCTCATGAATTGGAAGAAGAAATGTTGTTCAAGTGTCTATATTACCCAAAGCAATCTGTATATTTAATGCAATCCCTATCAAAATACCATCTGCATTTTTCACAGAACTAGGACAATCCTAACATTTGTATGGAACCACAAAAGATCCCAAATAGCCAAAGCAACCTTGAAAAAGAAAAGCAAAGCTGGAGGCATCACAATTCTGGACTTCAAGTTCTATTACACAGCTGTAGTGATCAAGACAGTATGGTTCTGGCACAAAAATAGGCACATAGATCAATAGAACAGAATAGAGAATACAGAAATGAACCCACAACTATATGGTCAATTAATCTTTGACAAAAGGGGAAAGAATATCCAATGTGAAAAAGTCTCTTCAAGAAAGGGTTTTGGGAAAACTGGATAGTTACATGCAAAAGAATGAAACTGGACCACTTTCTTACACCATATACAAAAATCAATTCAAAATGGATGAAAGGTCTAAATCTGAGACCTGAAACCATAAAAATCCTAGAAGAGAACACAGGAAGTCACTTCTTTGACATCAGCCATAGTTACTTCTTTCCATATATGTCTCCTGAGGCAAGGGAAAGAAAAGCAAGGAAAAAAGCAAAAATAAACTATTGGTACTACATCAGAATAAAATCTTCTGCACTGTGAAGGAAACAACAAAACTAAAAAGCAACCCACTGAATGGGAGAAGATATTTGCAAATAATATATCTGATAAAAAGTCAGTATACAGAATGTATAAATAACATAAAATTCAACACCCAAAAAACAAATAATTCAATGAAAAAAATAAGCAGAAGACATGAATAAACAGTTTCTCAAAGAAGACATACAGATGGTGAATAGACACATGAAATGATGCTCAACATCACTCATCATCAGGGAAATGCAAATCAAAACTGCAATGAGATATCACCTCACACCAGTCAGAATGGCTAATATCAACAACACAAGAGACTACAGGTGTTGTTGAGGGTGTGGAGAACAGGGAAACCTCTTGCACTGTTGGTGGGAATGCACACTGGTGCAGACACTCTCTAAAACAGTATGGAGGTTCCTCAAAAAGTTAAAAATAGAACTACCCTAGGATCCATCAATTGCCCTTCTAGGTATTTACCCAAAGAATGCAAAAATACTAATTCAAAGGGATATATGCCTCCTGATATTTAAAGCAGCATTATCTACAATAGCCAAATTATGGAAACAACCCAAGTGTCCATTGACTGTTGAATGGATAAAGAATTGGTGTGTGTATATATACAATTGAATATTACTCAGCCATAAAAAATGAAATCTTGTCATTTGCAATGACTGTATGGAGCTAGAGAGTATAATGCTAAGTAAAATTAAGTCAGTCAAGGAAAGACACATATGTTCTCACACATATGTGGAATTTAGGTAACAAAACAAACCAAAATGGAAAAAGGGAGAGAGAGACAAATTAAGAAACAGACTCTTAACTATAGAGAACAAACTGGTGTTTGCAGGAGGGGAGGTGGGGGGGGTGGGATGGGTGTAACATGTGATAGGAATTAAGAATACATTTATCATGATGAACACTGAGTAATGCATAGAATTGTTGAATCACTATATTGTACACCTGAAACTAATATAATATTGTATGTTAACTATACTGGAATTAAAATTCAAAACTTAATTAAAAAGTATGTTCACAACAACATTTAAACTAGTGTTTCTTGACCTAGAGAAGTTGTCTCATAAAATTAACCCTCACAGCCATCAACCTAATTTCTTGTAGAAATGGAGTCACACATGGTTTTGTAACCCAATTTTCTTTCAACTTTCTTTGAAGTAATAAAGAAATTTCAGTGGGGGGACTTTCTAACTGAGTACTTTCTGTCTCTACCCATTTCTCTGTTTCCCTTAACTTCTTAACATGCTATTTTCCTGAGTCCTTTCACCCATACTATCTATTAGGATGGGCCCTTTGGCTCAATGAGGAGTCAGTGTTAGGTGCACGCCTAAAAGACTTTTTCTTGACTTCACTGAGTTGGCCAACACAGCACACCATCTTATGGTGGTTTCCCTTGACTGTTCTGCATGTTGTGTCCCCAAGTCTCTTTTTAATAATTTTTATTATTAAAGTATATTTGACATACATTATATTAGTTGCAGGTGTACAACATAGTGATTTGACAATATTACACAGTGCTCACCATGATAAGTGTATTGTGGCTCCATGTCTTCTATGTTTTGAATTGCCAACATTTTCTGATTTATTCAGAATTCACTAGGTTGAAGATAATTCCTCAATAGCTTGAGGAATTATAATTAATTCTATCACCAGAGTTATAGCCATTTTATATTTTTCTTGCCCTATTACTAAAAGACAATTTAGAGACTGACTTCCATAATGGTAGAGTAAGGAACATGGCAAACTCTCCCCCTCCCAAAAAAAACCCAACCATTTAACTGGAGAAAATTATTTTTAAAAATCATCTGAGGTCTCCAACAATGATCCTGACATACAACAAATGGAGAAATATTCATTTAAGAAGATACACCTAAATTGAGTTTAAGAGCAGTGATAGTCTGTGGTACACTTGAAACACAGCCTGCTCTTTCTTTTCATCCCAGCTATGTTTTATGGAAACTAACCTGGGCATACTACTCATGGCAGATGTGCCCAAGAAATATGAAGTTTCCCCCTTCTCCCACCTCCCAGCCTAGGGCTATGCTTTCATCCCAGGATGAGCAGGCCACTGGCATTTCTCATCTCCCCCAGCCCTGTGCTGCAGAAGCTCTATTCCTGATAGGCCTTGCCAAGATGACTGAGATCTTTTTCTCCACCTACTCATAGGGTAGAAGATCTATTCCAGGGGGAGGAGACTGAAAAGACAGGTCTGATCAATCCCACTCAAAATTGTTTGTAGGGTGGAAGCTCCATGCCTGAAGAGGCAAGCCAAGAAGAACAGGGGCTCCTACTGCCTCAGTGCCCACCCATAGAATAGAAGTGTGTCACTCTGGGATACTCTATCACTCCAGCTCCTGTACAGAGGGTTTTTGCAAGGAGAATGAAAGACCATAAGGATGAAGAACTCAGTAGTTCTGCCTAAGGGGACTCACTTTATTTGGAACAGAGCATAAAGAATTCCATGCCTAAGGATGGAGCTCTTGAGTATCTGGCTCGCTCAGTCAGTAGAGCATGTGACTCTTGTTATTAGGGTCATGAGTTCAAGCCCCATGTTGGGTCTAGAGCTTACTTTAAAAAATAATGGAGATCTTGTTGTAGAACAATTAAGAGAGAACTCATAGCTCCATTTTATTAGTAGCAACAAGTGAAATGGCCAAGCAATCAGAAATTTAACAGAGAATTAGGAAAAGGAAAGCCAAGAAGACCTGTCTGGAATCATAGCCAAGCCTGGGGTCATAGCCAAGCCTGGGGTCAGGAAGGCTGTGCATAAGCACTATGCTGTACCCACTTAGGAGCAATTAGAATAGACAGAAGAAAGCCCTTGAAAACATTCTCCAGACCCCACACAGATCCATGAACCAAGAGTGCAAGTCTCACTGGCTAAATACTGGCTGAATAATCTACTCTGCTATAGAAGCAACTCCTAGGGAGCCAGGCTTAAGAGTGAAATCACAGGTACCCATGGAAGTTAAAAGAATATGTGCATGCTCAAAACTGTGTTATCTTAGAAGTTATTGGAAAAACAAAATCCAAGTTAATAGTCCCTGATTCTAAATTAAGATATATATTGTAAGCCCTAGAGCAACCACTAGACAATTATTCAAAAAATACAATAAAAATTATTAATATAACTGATATTTACTCTAGAAAATATCCACTTATTATGAAAGAAAATCGTAAAAAAGAATAGAGTAACAAACAAACAAAAAGCAAAATGGCAGATGTAAATCCAAATCCATGCATATCAGTAAGTGTGAATGGAATAAACAATTCAATCAAAAGAAAGAAAGAGATTTTCAGGTTGGATTAAAACAGCAACAATGACAAAGAAAGAGATTTTCAGGTTGGATTAAAACAGCAACTGGGTGGCTCAGTTGGTTAAGCATCTGACTCTTGGTTCCAGCTCAGGTCATGATCTCAGGGATATGGGGTTTGTCCTGAGTCAGGTCCTGCCTCAGGTTCCCCACTGGGCAGGGACTCTGCTTACAGTTCTCTCTCTCCTCTCCCTCTCCCTTTGCCCCTCCTCCCTGCTTGTGCTCTCTCTCTCTCTCTCTCTCAAATAAATAAATAAATCATTTTTAAAAATCAACAAAATCCAATCACATGCAGTCTACAGAAGACACATTTTATTTTAATTAAAAAAAAAAGACTTATTTATTTATTTTAGAGAGAAAGAGAGAGCATGTGTGTGAGCAGGGGGTGGCACAGAGGGAGAGGGAGACAGACTCTCAAGCAGATTCCATGCTAGGCACAGAGCCTGACATGGGGCTCAATCTCATGACCCCAAGATCATGACCTGAGCTGAAACCAAGAGTTGGACTCTTAACCAACTGAGCCACCCAGTTGCCCCTATAGAAGACACATTTTAGGTGCAAAATGCAAAATAGTGGAAAATAAAAAGACATAAATAGATATGCCATGCAAATAGCAGTCATAAGACAGCTGGAGTGGCAATACTAATATTAGGCAAAATTCATTCTAAAATAATTGCTAATGATAAAGAGTGGCATTTCATAATGATAAAATAGACAATTTATTGGGATGATTAGCAATACTAAATATATAGGGCCCAAAATACATGAGTCAAAAACTTTCATAATCAAAAGGAGAAATAGACAAAACAACAATAATAGTAGGAGATTTCAATACATTACTCAAAATAATGGATAGAACAATTAAACAAAAGACTAACCAGCAAATAGAACATTTGAACAATACTATAAACCAATTAAATCTAACAGATATCTATAGAACACTACCAAATAACAACAGAATACACATTCTTCTCAAGTCCACACGGAACATTCTCCAACATAGACTATATTTTAGGCCAAAATCATCCTGAAATAAATTTGAAAGGACTGAAGTCATACAAATTCATTCTCCAAACACAACGGGATGAGATTAGAAATAAATAACAGAAAGTAGGGACACCTGGGTGGCTCAGTCAGTGGGGTGTCCAACTTTTGGTTTTGGCTCAGATCATAATCTTAGGGTTATGGGATCAAGGCCTGTGTCAGATTCCATGCTGGGCATGGAGCCTGCTTGGGATTCTCCCTCTCCCTCTGCCCCTCCTCCACCTCTCTCTCTAAAAAAAACAAATAACAGAATGTAAACTGGGAAATTCACAAATACGTGGAAATTGAACAACATACTCCAAAATGGCCAAGAGGTCAAAGAACAAATAACAAGAAAAATAGAAAATACCTTGACATGGGTAAAAAATTTTATAAATTTCAAAATTTAAGGGATACAGGTAAAGCAGTCTTCAGAAAGAAATTTGTAGCTGTAAGTACCTGTATTAAAAAAGAAAATAGTTCTCAAGTAATTAGTTTAACTTTCACCTTAAGGAACTGGGAAAAGAAGCACAAACTAATGCAATGAAGTAATAAAGACTGTAATGGAAGGACACCTGGGTGGCTGAGTTGGTTAAGCACCTGCTTTTGGCTCAGGTCATGATCCCAGGGTCCTGGGAGCGAGTCCCGCATCAGGCTCCTTGCTCCATGAGGAGCCTGCTTCTCCTTCTGCCTTCAGGATCCCCCTGCTTGTGCTCTCTCTCTCGGACAAAAGAATAAATAAATAAAATCTTAAAAAAAATAAAGACTCTAATGAAAATAAATGGAATAGAGAATAGAAAAAACAATAGAGAAAATCAGTGAAACCAAAGTATCTTCTTGGAAAAAAAGTCAACAAAATTGACAAGCTTTTGGCTAGACTGACCAAGCAAAAACAGAAACAACTCAAATTATAAAATCAGACACATGAAAAAATGCTCAACATCACTCATCATCAGGGAAATAAAAATCAAAACCACAACGAGATACCACCTCACACTGGTCAGAATGGTTAAAATTAACAACTCAGGAAACAGATGTTGGAGAGGACGTGGAGAAAGGTGAACCCTCTTACACTGCTGGTGGGAATGCAAACTGGAAAACAGTATGGAGTTTCCTTAAAAAGTTAAAAATAGAACTACCCTATGGCCTAGCAATTGCACTACTAGGTATTTATCCAAAGGATACAAAAATAGTGATTTGAAGGGGCACATGCACCCCAATGTTTATAGCAGCAATGTCTACAATACCCAACATATGGAAAGAACCCAGATGTCCACTGATGGATGAATGGATAAAGAAGATGTGGTATATATATAATGGACTATTATTCAGCCATCAAAAAGAATGAAATCTTGCCATTTGCAATGATGTGGAACTAGAGTGTGTTATGCAGGTGAAGTAAGTCAGTCAGAGAAAGACAAATACCATATGATTTCACTCATACATGGAATTAAAGAAACAAAACTGATGAACATAGGGAAGGGAAGTAAAAATAAAATAATAACATAAAGAAGAGGCAAACCATAGGAGACTCTTGACAATAGGAAACAGAGGGTTGCTGGAGGGGAGGTGGGTGGGAGGACGGAGTAACTGAGTGATGGGCAATAAGGAGGGCACTTGATGTAATGAGCACTGGGTGTTATATGCAATTGATGAATCACTAAATTCTACCCCTGAAACTAATAAAATCAGAATGAATGAGGGGACATCTCTATTAACCTTACAGAAATTTAAAAGGATTATATGTGAATATAATGAACAATATATTGCAACAAATCAGATAACTTAGATGAAATAGTCAAATTTTAGAAAAACTCAAAATACCAAAACTAACTCAAGAAGAATAGAAAATATGAATAGCCTATAATAAGAGATTGAATTAGTAATTTTAAAACTTCCCACAGTTGGGTCACCTGGGTGGCTCAGTTGGTTAAGTGTCTGCCTTTGGCTCAGGTCATGATTCCAGGGTCCTGGAATCGAGCCCCGTATTTGGCTCCCTGCAGGGAACCTGCTTCTCCCTCTCCCTCTGCCTGCCGCACCCCCTGCTTGTGTGCTGTCTCTCTGTCAAATAAATAAAGAAATTCTTTAAAAAAAATAAAACTTCCCACAATGAATATCTTGGGCTAAGATGATTTTACTGGTAAAACCTAACAAATATTGAAAGAATTAATAACAAAATTTTACAGTCTTCCAAAAAACAGAAAAAGAGGGAATACTTCCAAACTCTTTTCATAGGGCCAGTACTACTCTGATATCAAAATCAGACAAAAACATTATGATAAAAACAAGACAAATATTAATAACATTTATGAATATAGACACAAAAATCTTTAGCAAAATTGCATGCAATCACATTGTCTTAGTCTGTTTGGGTTGTTAAAATGGAATACCATAGACTGGGTGGCTTAAACAACACATGTTTATTTCTCACAGTTATGGATCCTGGGAAGCCCAAGATCAAAGTGCCAGCAGATTCAGTGTCTGTTGAGAGCAGCTTCCTGGTTCATAGATGGTCTTCTTCTCACTGGTCCTCACATGATGAAAGGGGAGAGGGAGCTTTCTGGGGTCACTTTTATAAAGGCACTATTCTCATTCATGAGGGCTTCACCTCATGAACTAATCACCTCTCAAAGCCTCCACCTCCAAATACCATCACACTGGGGATTAGATTTCAACATATGGATTTGTGGGGGAGGCACAAATATTCAGTCAATAACACATGTTTAATAAGAACCATCAACACTGTCCTATCCAAACAGATGATCCCAAACTATGATTAGAGAACAGAACATGATAGAACAAACTGTCCTCCAACTCACTATGGGGGCCTTATTGACTCACTTCCTGAATTTTAAACATCTCTGTAATTTTGTTTTTTCTCTGAAAGATTTGGCTGGTGATGAAAACAGTTCATCTTGTCTAACAGGAGGAACCAAAAAATAATTACAAGAGATTCCAGTTTTCCTTGCTTCAACCCTTGCTTTCTTTACCTTTTTTTCTCTTATTTTACCTACTCCACCTTTTTTGTTATATCTCCCCATTCCCCAAACTTGACAAACAACAAACACAAAACAAAGAACTATTCTGACAGTTGATGGAATGAGACTGTACCAAAGATTTGAGCAAGATGTATAAAAAGTGGAACAAATTCCCATCCATTACAACCACATGTTTGTATCAGTTAAAGAAACTACAACCTGGGACATACCACAGTCCTATACCTCTCTTCTTTCCCTATAAAAAACTCAATTCTGCTTCAGCTCAGAGTGTTACCTGGCCTTAAGGTGATGTTCATCATCTGGACAAACCCTATTTGAATCACTTTAACTTATTTTTTTCTCAACAAGTTTTATCACTAATTAGACTCCAATTTTCTAGCAACAAAAGCAAAGAGTTCTACAGGATCACTTGTATGAACTACTACTAGTTAATTGCTAGACTGTATCCTAATTAGTTAAATAAGTGCATGTACTGCAACAATACTGAAAACCAAGCTCTATAGAAATTTGAGCCCTTTTTTCAGTTTAGTCAACAGTCTAGTATATTTAATAAGGGAGCAAAAATACATTAGGTTAAAAAAAAGACAAAATTTCTCCTTCAAATAATATTTTGATTAAGATAAGGGCTGGTATAGTAGTTTGACAGTGTCAGAGATCTAAGCTCCTTCCATCTGGTTGTCTCTTCCATCCTTCCAAAGTTGAGAGTCTGTTTCTGGAATGGTGGAGTGAAGACTTCAGTGAACACACTTCCCCACAAAAGAAAAGTAAATAACTAGAAAAACTATCAAAATCAACCATTTCAGAACTCTGGAAATTAACCAAAGTCACAGAAAAAACTGAAAAGCATTTAATGAAGAAATATTACTGAAAAGACATAAGAACATCATTGTCTCTGTGGCATCTTAACTTGGGGCTTCTCACACCCCCATCCCCAATCTAGTGGTGTGGTAACCATGAAAAATCAGCCTTGCAACCAACAAAGAGGAATGACCTTTTTTAGAATTCCATGAAAACTCCTTCCTCAGAGCACAGTCAAGATTTTGACCAGATTCTAAGTTCCCTGGAAAAGTTCTATCTCCGTGGTGTTGTTTGTATTTGATCTCACTCAGAGCTCAGTTTTGCATTAAAAAAATTCTCATAGATTACTGAAAACAATAGCAATCATCTGGGACTGTTAACATCACAGGTGCCTAAGCCTGTGATTTCAGTTGGGGCAAACAAGAGACTGGTTCAAAATTTAAGTTAGACCTGGAAAACTAGACAACCATAGGGTACTTGGTAAAGCTCTAACATATTTCTGGAATCTAGGAGGCTGCACATGTGCAGAGCTGTGTGCATGCCCAAGAAAGAGCTGAGAAAGCCCCAGGTGCCTCACCTCTGACTGACCTTGAGGGTCTGCACGAGCAGGAAGTAAAAGCTAATGCTGACTTGTAAACTGCCTGAAGTTTCAAGGTGTGCTTTCACACACAGATCCCTTTGATAAATAAATAGAAGACCTGCTAGCTCAAGACATTTAAGAAAATATTTGTTTTTTTATTTCTATTTTAGAAATACCATATGATCCAATAATTCCACCACTAAGTATTTACTCAAAGAAAATGAAAACACAAATTCAAAGGGATACATGCATCCCCATGATTTTTGCAGCACTTTTTACAATAACCAAGCTATGGAAACAACCTAAGTGTCCATCAATAGATGAATGGATAAAGAAGATATGTTATATTTATACAATATTTGCACAGCCATTAAAAAAGGATGAGACCAACATGGGAGGAGCAAGATGGCAGAGGAGTAGGAGACCTAAATTTCATCTGGTCCCAGGAATTCAGCTAGATAGGGATCAAACCATTCTGAACACCTACGAACTCAACAGGAGATCGAAGAAAAGAATAGCAGCAACTCTCTGAACAGAAAAGCGACAACTTTCTGGAAGGTAGGATGTGCGGAGAAGTGAATCCAAGGTGATATTCGGGAGGAGAGATGGCGGGGAGGGGGCCTCCATCAGCTGCTACTGGCAAGTGACAGAGCAGTGGAGCACAAAATTGGAAATTTTGGAAGTTGGCTCTGCTGAGGGATGTCGCTCCAGTGGCTAAGTGGGGCGGGGGGGGAACCCTCACTGGGACAGTGTGGTATCAGGACCCTCGGGGTCACTGAAAGACCAGGGGTGCCTGAGTGTGGCAGAGCTCCCAGGTAACGGAGCAAGGAAGCCAGCTGCAGAGATGGAGCTGAGGAGGAGGCTCTCAGCTCGGGGTTGCTATAAACCATGATCCAAGGCAGAGTCAGACCACTGCTCTTCCAGCAGGGACCCAACAAGCAGCAGATCCGGGGAGATTCCCCTTCTTCCCCTGGGAGGGGTGGTGCGGGAGCACACCACAGGGATCTGCTGGGTTTGGAGACTCCACACGGGGTCATGAGCCAGAGATAGAAATGCTCAGTCACAGGCTTGGTGAGCACGGTATGCACTGGAGACTGGGGAGATGTGAGTAATTGACTGCTTTTCTCTGGGGGTGCACTGAGGAGTGGGGCCCCGAGTTCTTTGCTCCTCTGGGGCGGAGATTGGGAGGCCACCATTTTCACTCTTGTCCTTCAAAGCTGTACCGAAAGTTTGCAGGGAAAAAAAGCTCCTGAGAGCAAACCCGAGCCGATTACTTAGCCCGGACCCAGCAAGGGCAGGGCAATTCTGCCTCTGGCAAAGACATCTGAGAACCACGGCAACAGGCTCCTACCCCAGAAGATCAGCAAGAACAGCCAGCCAAGACCAAGTTTACCAGTCAACGAGAAGGGCAGAACTCCAGCGCTAGGGGAATACTGTCATGGCTTTTTTCCCCATGATTTTTTAATCTTTCAAAGTTAATTGTTTTAACTTTCTTTTTCTTTTTTTTCTTTTTTGAATTTTTCTTTTTCCCTTTTTCAACCAACATCTTATCAATCACTTTTTTTAAAAAATCTTTTTTATTTTTCATTTTCTTTTCTTTCTTCTTTTTCTTTTCTTATTTATTTTTTCTTTGATAACAAGTAGGATTTTATTTTATTTTATTTTATTTTTTATTATTTTAATTTTATTATGTTGTTAGTCATGATACAATACATCATTAATTTTTGATGTGGTGATCCATGATCCATTGTTTTCGTATAACAACCAGTGCTCCATGCAGTACGTGCCCTCCTTAATACCCATCGCTGGGCTAACCAATCGCCCCTCCCCCCTCCCCTCTAAAACTCTGTTTGTTTCTCAGGGTCCATAGCCTCTCACAGTTCATCTCTCCCTCTGATTCCCCCCCTTCATTTTTAGAGTCATATTCTATCCCTTCATAGTAGTTAACTTTATTTTGGGAATATATATGTAAGTTATTCTCTCTTTAAAATTTTGGGATACAGTTTCTTCTAACAGACCAAAATATACCCTAAATCTCTAGTGTATGGCTTTGTTCTAGTCTCCTGCCTGATCACATTCTCTCCTTTTTTTTTTTAATCCTCTTCTTTCTTTTTTCAACCAACTTCTTATCTTATCAATTCCTTTTATAAAATCTCTTATAATTTTCATCTTTACAGTCATATTCCATCCCTTCATCGTACTTACCCTTATTTTTGTACATATATAAGCTTTTCTTTCTTTAAAATTTTGGGAGGCACTTTCTTCTAACAGACCAAAATACGGCAAAATCTAGTGTGTGGCACTGATCTATGCACCAGCCTGATCATATTTGATCATATTCTGTTTTTTGTTTGTTTGTTTTATCTTTATCTTTATCTTTTTCCTTTCTTTCCCTTTCTTTTCCCCCCATTTCAGGACTCTTCTGATTTGTTTAGTGTATATTTTTCTGGGGTCATTGTTACCCTGTTAGCATTTTGTTCTCTCATTCATCTATTCTACTCTGGACAAAATGACAAGACGGAAAAAATCACCTCAAAAAAAAAAAAAAAAGAACAAGAGGCAGTACCGAGAACCAGGGACTTAATCAATACAGATATTAGTAAGATGTCAGAACTAGAGTCAGAATGACGATTTTAAAGATACTAGCTGGGCTTGAAAAAAACACGGAAGATATTAGAGAAACCCTTTCTGGAGAAATAAAAGAACTAAAATCTAACCAAGTCGAATTAAAAAAGGCTATTAATAAGGTGCAATAAAAAATGGGGGCACTAACTGCTAGAATAAATGAGGCAGAAGAGAGAATTAGTGATATAGAAGACCAAATGATGGAGAATAAAGAAGTTGAGAGAAAGAGAGATAAACAACTACTGGATCACGAGGGCAGAATTTGAGAGATAAGTGATACCATGAGATGAAACAATTTTAGAATGATTGGTAACCCAGAAGAAGAAGAAAGAGAGAGAGGGGCAGAAGGTATATTGGAGCAAATTATAGCAGAGAACTTCCCTAATTTGGGGAAGGAAACAGGCACACAGGCAAAGAACAACCCCCTCAAAATCAATAAAAATAGGTCAACACCCCAACATCTAATAGTAAAATTAAGAAGTCTCAGAAACAAAGGAAATCCTGAAGCAGACTGGGAAAAGAAGTCTGTATTCTACAATGGTAGAAACATTAGATTGGCAACAGACTTATCCACGGAGACATGGCAGGCCAGAAAGGACTGGCATGATATATTCAGAGCACGAAATGAGAAAAATAGGCAGCCAAGAATACTATATCCAGCTAGGCTGTCATTGAAAATAGAAGGAGAGATAAAAAGCTTCCAGGAGGAGCAAGATGGTGGAGGAGTAGGAGACCTGGATTTCGTCTGGTCTCAGGAATTCAGCTGAATAGAGATCAAACCATTCTGAACACCTATGAACTCAACAGATTGAAGAGGAGAGTAACACCAACTCTCTGAACAGAGAAGTGACTACTCACTGGAAGGTAGGACGTGCGGAGAAGTGAATCCGAGGCGATATTCGGGAGGATAGACGGCGGGGGAAGGGGCCTCCGTCGGCTGTTTCTGGCAAGTGATAGAGCCGCGGAGCACAAAATCGGACCTTTTAGAAGTCGGCTCCGCTGAGGGATGTTGCTCCAGTGTCTAAGCGGGGGGGGGGGGGGGGGAAACCTCCTGGGACAGGGTGGTCTCAGGACACTTGGGGTCACAGAAAGACCAGGGGTGCCTGAGTGCAGCAGAGCTCCCAGGTATCGGAGCGGGGAAGCCGGCTGCAGAGACGGAGCCGAGGCATGGGCTCTCAGCTCGGGGTTGCCATAAACTGTGATCCGCGGCCCAGTCGGGCCACTGCTCCTCCAGCAGGGACCCAACAAGCGGCAGAGCCGGGGAGACTCCCCTTCCTCCCCCGGGAGGAGCAGGGCGGGAGCACACCGCAGGGATCTGCTGGGTTTGGAGACTCCACACGGGGTCGGGGGCCAGAGATACAAACGCTCGGTCACAGGGTGGGTGAGCACGGAGTGCGACCAGAGACCAGGGAGACGGGAGTGACTGCTTTTCTCTGGGGGCGCACTGAGGAGCGGGGCCCCGAGTTCTCAGCTCCTCTGGGTGGAGATTGGGAGGTCACCATTTTCGCCCTGGTCCTCCAAAGCTGTACCGAGAGCTTGCAGGGAACAAAAGCTCCTGAGAGCAAACCGGAGCAGCTTGCTTAGCCCAGAAGGACAAGGGTGGGGCAATTCTGCCTCCGGCAAAGACATTTGAAAACCACGGCAACAGGCCCCTCCCCCGGAAGATCAGCACGAACAGCCAGCAAGCCAAGACCAAGTTTACCCATCAAGGAGAACAGGAGAACTCCAGTGCTAGGGGAATACTGCACATAGAATTCATGGCTTTTTTTTTTTTACCATGATTCATTAGTTCATCAAAGTTAATTTTTTTAACAGTTTTTTTTAAATATTTCTTTTTCCCTTTTTCAACCAACATCTTATCAATCCCTTTTTTTAAAAAATTGTTTTTTATTTTTCATTTTTAGAGTCATATTTTATCCCTTCATAGTAGTTACCCTTATTTTTGGCATATATATATATATATATATAAGTTGTTCTCTCTTTAAAATTTTGAGATACGGTTTCTTCTAACAGATCAAAATATACCCTAAATCACTAGCGTATGGCTTTGTTCTCGTCTCCTGCCTGATCACATTCTCTCCCTTTTTTCTTTTCTTTTTTAAATCTTCTTCTTTCTTTTTCAAACAACTTCTTATCTTATCAATTCCTTTTATAAAATCTTTTTTAATTTTCATCTTTACAGTCATCTTCCATTCCTTCATTCTATCAACCCTTATTTTGTACATATATGTCTTTCTTCCTTTAAAATTTTAGGAGGCACGTTTTTCTAACAGACCAAAATACGGCCAAAATCTAGTGTGAGGCACTATTCTATGCACTAGCTTGATCATATTTGATCATATTCTGCTTTTTTTGTATTGTTCTGTTTTTGTTTTTATCTTTTTTTTTCTCTTTCTTTTTTCTTTCTTTCCCTTTCTTTTCCCCTGGTTTCAGTTCTTTTCTGATCTGTATACAGTATATTTGCTGGGGACGTTGTTAACCTGTTAGCATTTTGTTCTCTCATTCATCTATTCTCCTCTGGACAAAATGACAAGACGAAAAAAATCACCTCAGCAAAAAGAACAAGAGGTAGTACCGTCAGCCAGGGACCTACTCAATACGGACATTAGTACGATGTCGGACCTAGAGTTCAGAATCATGACTTTAAAGATACTAGCTGGGCTTGAAAAAAGCGTGGAAGTTATTAGAGAAACCCTTTCTGGAGAAATAAAATAACTAAAATCTAACCAAATCGAAATCAAAAAGGCTATTGATGAGGTGCAATCCAAAATGGGGGCACTAACTGCTAGGATAAATGAGGCAGAAGAGAGAATCAGCGATATAGAAGACCAAATGATGGAAAATAAAGAGGCTGAGAAAAAGAGAGAGAAACAACTACAAGATCACGAGGGCAGAATTCGAGAGATAAGTGATACAATAAGACGAAACAACATTGGAATAATTGGGATCCCAGAAGAAGAAGAAAGAGAGAGAGGGCAGAAGGTATATTGGGGCAAATAATAGCAGAGAACTTCCCTAATGTGAGGAAGGAAACAGGCATCAAAATACAGGAGGCACAGAGAACCCCTTTCAAAATCAATAATAATAGGTCAACACCCCGACATCTAATAGTAAAATTTACGAGTCTCAGAGACAAAGAGAAAATCCTGAAAGCAGCTCGGGAGAAGAGATATGTAACCTACAATGGTAGAATATTAGATTGGCAACAGACCTATCCACAGAGACCTGGCAGGCCAGAAAGGACTGGCAAGATATCTTCAGAGCACTAAATGAGAAAAATATGCAGCCAAGAATACTATATCCAGCTAGGCTGTCATTGAAAATAGAAGGAGAGATAAAAAGCTTCCAGGACAAACAAAAACTAAAGGAATTTGAAAACACGAAACCAGCCCTCCAAGAAATATTGAAAGGGGTCCTCTAAGCAAAGAGAGAGCCTAAAAGCAGCATAGATCAGAAAGGAACACAGACAATATACAGTAACAGTCACCTTACAGGCCATACAATGGCACTAAATTCATACCTTTCAATAGTTACCCTGAATGTAAATGGGCTAAATGCCCCAATCAAAAGACACAGGCTATCAGATTGGATTAAAAAACAAGACCCATCCATATGCTGTCTGCAAGAGACTCATTTTAGACCCAAAGACACCCCCAGATTGAAAGTGAGGGGGTAGAAAACCATTTACCATGCTAATGGACACCAAAAGAAAGCTGCGGTGGCAATCCTTAGATCAGACAAATTGTTTAAGACTGTAATAAGAGATGAAGAAGGACACTATATCCTACTTAAAGGTTCTATCCAACAAGAAGATCTAACAATTGTAAATATTGATGCCCCTAACATGGGAGCAGTCAATTATATAAGGCAATTAATAACAAAAGCGAAGAAACACACTGAAAACAATACAATAATAGTGGGGGACTTTAACACTCCCCTGACTGAAATGGACAGATCATCTAAGCAAAAGATCAACAAGGAAATAAAGACTTTAAATGACACACTGGACGAAATGGACTTCACAGACATATTCAGAACATTCCATCCCAAAGCAATGGAATACACATTCTTCTCTAGTGCCCATGGAACATTCTCCAGAATAGATCACATCCTAGGTCACAAATCAGGTCTCAACTGGTAACAAAAGATTGGGATCATTCCCTGCATATTTTCAGACCACTATGCTTTGAAACTACAACTCAATCACAAGAGGAAAGTTGGAAAGAACTCAAATACATGGAGGCTAAAGAGCATTCTACTAAAGAATAAATGGGTCAGCCAGGAAATTAAAGAATGAAAAAAATTCATGGAAACCAATGAAAATGAAAACACAACTGTTCAAAATCTTTGGGATACAGGAAAGGCAGTCCTGAGAGGAAAGTATATAGTAATACAAGCCTTTCTCAAGAAACAAGAAAGGTCTCAAATACACAACCTAACCCTACACCTAAAGGAGCTGGAGAAAGAACAGCAAATAAAGCCTAAACCCAGCAGGAGAAGAGAAATAATAAAGATCAGAGCAGAAATCAATGAACTAGAAACCAAAAGAACAGTAGAACAGATCAACAAAACTAGGAGCTGGTTCTTTGAAAGAATTAATGAGATTGATAAACCCCGGGTCAGACTTACCAAAAAGAAAAGAGAAATGACCCAAATCAACAAAATCATGAATGAAAGAAGAGAGATCACAACCAAACCAAAGAAATACAAACAATTATAAGAACATATTATGAGCAACTCTACGCCAGCAAATTAGATAACCTGGAAGAAATGGGTGCATTCCTAGAGATGTATCAACTACCAAAACTGAACCAGGAAGAAATAGAAAACCTGAACAGAGCTATAACCACTAAGGAAATTGAAGCAGTCATCAAAAATCTCCCAACAAACAAAAGCCCAGGGCCAGATGGCTTCCCAGGGGAATTCTATCAGACATTTAAAGAAGAATTAATACCTATTCTCCTGAAACTGTTCCAAAAAATAGAAATGGAAGGAAAACTTCCAAACTCATTTTATGAGGCCACCATTACCTTGATCCCAAAACCAGACAAAGACCCCATCAAAAAGGAGAATTAGAGACCAATATCCTTGATGAACATGGATGCAAACATTCTCACCAAACTACTAGCCAATAGGATCCAACAGTACATTAAAAGGATTATTCACCATGACCAAGTGGGATTTATCCCTGGGCTGCAAGGCTGGTTCAACATCCGCAAATCAATCAACGTGATACAATACATTAACAAAAGAAAGAACAAGAATCATATGATCCTCTCAATAGATGCAGGAAAAGCATTTGACAAAGTACAGCATCCTTTCTTGATCAAAACTCTTCAGAGGATAGGGATAGAGGGTACATACCTCAATATCATAAAAGCCATCTACGAAAAACCTACAGCGAATATCATTCTCAATGGGGAAAAGCTGAGAGCTTTTCCCCTAAGGTCAGGAACGCGGCAGGGATGTCCACTCTCACCACTGCTATTCAACATAGTATTGGAAGTCCTAGCCACAGCAATCAGACAACAAAAAGAAATCAAAGGCATCCAAATCGGCAAAGAGGAAGTCAAACTCTCACTCTTTGCAGATGATATGATAATTTATGTGGAAAACCCAAAAGACTCCACCCCAAAACTGCTAGAACTCATACAGGAATTCAGTCAAGTAGCAGGCTATAAAATCAATGCACAGAAATCAGTGGCATTCCTATACACCAACAACAAGACAGAAGAGAGACAAATCAAGGAGTCGATCCCATTCACAATTGCACCCAAAACCATAAGATACCTAGGAATAAATTTAACCAAAGAGGCAAAGGATCTGTACTCAGAAAACTATAAAATACTCAGGAAAGAAATTGAAGAAGACACAAAGAAATGGAAAAACGTTCCATGCTCATGGATTGGGAGAATCAACATTGTGAAGATGTCAATGCTACCTAGAGCAATCTACACATTCAATGCAATCCCCATCAAAATACCATCCACTTTTTTCAAAGAAATGGAACAAATAATCCTAAAATTTGTATGGAACCAGAAGAGACCCCGAATAGCCAGAGGAATACTGAAAAAGAAAAGCAAAGCTGGCGGCATCACAATTCCGGACTTCCAGCTCTATTACAAAGCTGTCATCATCAAGACAGTATGGTACTGGCACAAAAACAGACACATAGATCAATGGAACAGAATCGAGAGCCCAGAAATGGACCCTCAACTCTATGGTCAACTTATCTTTGACAAAGCAGGAAAGAATGTCCAATGGAAAAAGGACAGTCTCTTCAACAAATGGTGTTGGGAAAATTGGACAGCCACATGCAGAAGAATGAAACTGGACCATTTCCTTACACCACACACAAAAATAGACTCCAAATGGTTGAAAGACCTAAACGTGAGACAGGAGTCCATCAAAATCCTAAAGGAGAACACAGGTAGCAACCTTTTCGACCTTAGCCGCAGCAACTTCTTCCTAGAAACATCGCCAAAGGCACGGGAAGCCAGGGCAAAAATGAACTATTGGGATTTCATCAAGATAAAAAGCTTTTGCACAGCAAAAGAAACAGTCCACAAAACCAAAAGGCAACCGACAGAATGGGAGAAAATATTTGCAAATGACATATCAGATAAAGGGCTAGTATCCAAAATCTATAAAGAACTTATCAAACTCAACACCCAAAGAACAAATAATCCAATCAAGAAATGGGCAGAAGACATGAACAGACATTTTTCCAGAGAAGACATCCAAATGGCCAACAGGCACATGAAAAATGCTCAACATCGCTCGGCATCAGGGAAATCCAAATCAAAACCTCAATGAGATACCACCTCACACCAGTCAGAATGGCTAAAATTAACAAGTCTAGGAACGACAGATGTTGGTGGGGATGTGGAGAAAGGGGAACCCTCCTACAGTTTTGGTGGGAATGCAAGCTGGTGCAACCCCTCTGGAAAACAGTATGGAGGTTCCTCAAACAGTTGAAATTAGAGCTACCATTCGATCCAGCAATTGCACTACTGGGTATTTACCCCAAAGATACAAATGTAGGGACCCGAAGGGGTACGTGCACCCCAATGTTTATAGCAGCAATGTCCACAATAGCCAAACTGTGGAAAGGGCCAAGATGTCCATCGACAGATGAATGGATAAAGAAGTGGTATATATACACAATGGAATATTATGCAGCCATCAAAAGGAATGAGATCTTGCCATTTGCAATGATGTGAATGGAACTGGAGGGTGTTATGCTTAGTGAAATAAGTCAATCAGAGAAAGACATGTATCATATGACCTCACTGATATGAGGAATTCTTAATCTCAGGAACAAACTGAGTGTTACTGGAGTGGTTGGGGGTGGGAGGGATGGGGTGGCTGGGTGATAGACATTGGGGAGGGTATGTGCTACGGTGAGCGCTGTGAATTGTGCAAGACTGTTGAATCACAGATCTGTACTTCTGAAACAAATAACGCAACATATTTTAAGAAAAAAGAAAAAGAAGAAGATAGCAGGAGAGGAAGAATGAAGGGGAGTAAGTCAGAGGGGGAGACGAACCAGAAGAGATGATGGACTCTGAAAAACAAACTGAGGGTTCTAGAGGGGAGGAGGGTAGGGGGATGGGTTGGCCTGGTGATGGGTATTGGAGAGGGCACGTTCTGCATGGAGCACTGGGTGTTGTAAACAAACAATGAATCATGGAACAGTACACCAAAACAAATGATGTGATATATGGTGATTAACATAACAATAAAAAATTAAAAAAAAGAACTTATCAAACTCAACACCCAAAGAACAAATAATCCAATCAAGAAATGTCCAGAAGGCATAAACAGACATTTTTTCCAAAGAAGACATCCAAATGGCCAACAGAGACATGAAAAAGTGCTCATCGTCGCTTGGCATCAGGGAAATCCAAATCAAAAGCTCAATGAGATACCACCTCACACCAGTCAGAATGGCTAAAATTAACAAGTCAGGGAACGAGAAATGTTGACAGGGATGTGGAGAAAGGGGAACCCTCCTACACTGTTTGTGGGAATGCAACTTAGAGCAACCACTCTGGAAAACAGTATGGAGGTTCCTCAAAAAGTTGAAAATAGAGCTATCATACGATCCACCAGTTGCACAACTGGGTATTTCCCCCAAAGATACAAATGTAGGGATCCGAAGGGGTACGTGCACCCTGATGTTTATAGCAGCATTGTCCACAATAGCCAAACTGTGGAAAGAGCCAAGATGTCCATCGACAGATGAATGGATAAAGAAGATGTGGAATACACACACACACACACACACACACACACACACACACACACACTGGAATATTATGCAACCATCAAAAGGAATGAGATCTTGCCATTTGCAACAACGTGGATGGAACTGGTGGGTGTTATGCTGAATGAAATAAGTCAATCAGAGAAATACATGTATCATATGACCTCACTGATATGAGGAATTCTTAATCTCCGGAAACAATCTGAGTGTTGCTGGAGTGGGGGTGGGGTGGGAGGGCTGGGGTGGCCGGGTGATAGACATTGGGGAGGGTATGTGCTATGGTGAGCGCTGTGAATTGTGCAAGACTTTTGAATCACAGATCTGTACCTCTGAAACAAATAATGCAATATATGTTAAGAAAAAAAAGAAGATGATAGCAGGAGGGGCAGAATGAAGAGTTGTAAATCTGAGGGGGAGACGAACCATGAGAGATGATGGACTCTGAAAAACAAACTGAGGGTTCTAGAGGGGAAGGGGGTGGGGGCATGGGTTAGCCTGGTGATGGGTATTAAAGAGGGCACGTTCTACGTGGAGCACTGGGTGTTATGCACAAACAATGAATCATGGAACACTACATCACAAACTAATGATGTAATGTATGGTGATTAACATAACAATAAAACTTTAAATAAAGGTACCATTGGGGACATCTGGTAGAGTAAAATGAGTGGTGGGTGTATATTTGAGGATTAGATATTATCTTTCAAGCTTCTTATCAAATCCAAATTTCCCAGGGCCACCCTTCCCCTTCCTACCACCCTGTCTTTCTCCCTATTTACATCTGCCACAACGAACTTAGAGAAATTTGTAAAGACTTTAGATTGAAATTAATTTGTTCAAAGGTGGATTTGATGAAATCAACAAGATGGTATATATTCCCTAAATATTTTTCTGTTTGATTTTTCAGACAATGCTGTTGCGGAAGGTGTTCTTTCTCTCTCTGAAAAAAAAAAAAAGGTATATTTGGTTTTTATTGTATCTGATCAAGTATCTGAGTTCAGAGATTGAAATCCGGGAGAAGAAAGAGGCTTAACTGAATCTTAAGCGTTTTGGCAATCTCGAGAACTGAGCTTGGTGGGGCTCTAGGAGCAGGGCTGATGGCTGAAGAATCATATGACACACTCTTTTATACCACAGCAACGCCTAATCTGGTTTAGAAAATAAGACCAAACACATGAGATTATTCAAAAGAATAAACAGTGCTATAGAAATTAAAGAACTTTCACAAAGATGAAAATGTTAATACATATTTAGTCATTTTTAAGCTTTTATCCATTTATCTATTTTTATTTTTGTTTATTTAAATTCAATTAATTAACATATAGTGTATTTTTAGTTTCAGGGGTAAAGTTTAGTGATTCATCAGTTGCATATGATACCCAGTGCTCATTACATCAAATGCCCCCCTTAATGCCCATCACCCAGTTATGCCATTCACCCACCCACCTCCCCTTCAGCAACTCTCAGTTTGTTTCCTATAGTTAAGAGTCTCTTATGGTTTGCCTCCTTCTCTGATTTTGTCTTATTTTATTTTTCCCTCCCTTTCCCTATTATCCTGTTTTGTTTCTTAAATTCCACATGAGCAAAATCATGATAATTGTCATTCTCTGACTGACTTATTTTACTTAGCATATTACCCTCTAGGTCCATCCAAGTCATTGCAAATGGCAATATTTCATTCTTTTTGATGGCTGAGTATTAGTCCATTGTATATCTATGCCACATCTTTTTTTTTAAAGATTTTATTTATTTGTTTGACAGAGAGAAAGACAGTGAGAAAGGGAACACAAGCAGGGGGACTGGGAGAGGGAGAAGCAGGTTTCCCACTGAGCAGGGAGCCTGATGCAGGGCTCAATCCGAGGATCCTGGGATCATGACCTGAACCTAAGGCAGACACTTAATGACTGAGCCACCCAGGTGCCCCTATGCCACATCTTCTTTATCCATCCATCTGTTGATGGACATTTGGACTTCTTCCATATTTTGGCTATTGTGGACATTGCTGCTATAAGCATTGGGGTCCAGGTACCCCTTTGGATCACTATGTTTGTATCCTTTGGATAAATACCTGGTAGTTCAATTGTGGGGTTGTAAGGTAGCTCTATTTTTAACTTTTTGAGGGACCTCCATACTGTTTTCCAGAGTGGCTGTAAAATGTTGCATTCCCACCAACAGTGTAAGAGGGTTCCCCTTTCTCCACATTCTCACCAACATCTGTTGTTTCCTGAGTTGTTACTTTTAGCTATCCTGACTGCTGTGAGTCATTTTTTAAATTGTACATTTTGTCTCACTTCAATTTTTTATGGTGAATTGCAATTTATGACAAGCAATGAGGGATTTTCACTTATTGTGGTGATATAAAGTTTAATTTAAAAATATATTTATTGACTGGAAAAAAAGATGGTGGAGGACTAGGGAACCCTATTCCAACTGGTCCCCGGAATTGAGCCGAATATCTGCCAAACCACTCTGAACACCCAAGAAATCAACCTGAGATGTGAGATGTAAGAAGATATATCTGGATCTCTACAAACAGAATATTGCAGGTGGTTGGTTTTGAGGTATGAGGCGGGGAGCCGTGATTCTGTGGGCAGAAATCCGAAGATAAATGGTAGGGGGAGGGAGCCATGGGGATCCTACACAGTGATAGCCTCCTGAGCTGGGGACAGGGCACAGACTTGCAGACTGGTAGCAATGGGGAAAGGACTTTAGGGCAGCCCCCCATACTGAAACCTGGAGCAGTGGGGCCGCATGTGCAAACTGGGGGTGGCTAGTGGTTTTAGAAACACAGAGGGCAGAGATGTGCCCCCGTGCCCCAACCTAGAGGTGAGGACTGGGAGCCCTGCTGAGTGGCGCACAACCCAGGACGCTGCAGTCTATAACAACACAGACAGAAACAAAGACAGTGTGGTCTGCAGAGCTCACTGAAGAACAGACGGAGATCTCTCTGCTCTGAGGCAGAGGGTTGGAAACAATCTTTTCTGCTCTGACTCTCAGAAGAGACGTGGAAAGCTGAAAGGGAAAGCTGACAGAGAACAAAAGCCCCCCAAAACCGGTTTTCACTGAGACCATCGCCCACCCCACAGGGGGCAGGGCAACTCTGCCCAAACAGGGTTGCCTGAGTAATAGCCCAGCAGGACCCTCCACCAGAAGACAGGCTGGGAGAACAATAGGCCAACAACCCTAAGGTCCCTATAGAACAGGTGCATCCTGTTTGGGTTGTGGTCAATAATTTGGACTCTCTACATTCCTTCAACCACCCTCAACAGAAGGACTAAGAGGAGGAACCCCCAAAATAGGAAAGACTCAGAGACTGTGACTTCTGCCACAGATTTACAAATAGATACAGATGTACCCAAGATGTCTGAGATGGAATTCAGGGTGGGAGTTGTGAAAACAATAGCTAGAATGGAGAAATTGATTAATGGCAACATAGAGTCTCTAAGGGCAGAAATGAAAGCTGAACTGGCAGAACTTAAAAATGTTATCAGTGAGATCCAATCTAATCTAGATAATCTAACAGCTAGGGTAAGTGAGGCAGAAGAATTAATTAGTGATCTAGAAGACCAACTGATAGAAAAGAAAGAAAAAGAGGAGGCCAGGGAGAAACTACGCAAAATCCATGAAAAGAGAATCAGAGAAATAAGTGACACCATGAAAGGTTCCAATGTCAGAATTATTGGGATTCCTGAGGGGGTGGAGAGAGAGAGAGGACTAGAAGATTTATTTGAGCAAATCATAGCTGAGAACTTCTCTAATCAGTGGAATGAAACAAACATTCGTGTTCTAGAGGCAGAGAGGACCCCTCAAGGAAAACAGGTCAATGCCCCAGCATGTAATAGTAAAACTCGCAAATCTTAGAACCAAGGAAACCATCTTAAGGGCAGTTAGGGGGCAGAGTTCCTTCATACAGAAGTAGGAACATCAGAATGAAGTCAGGCCTATCCACAGAGACCTGGAAAACCAGAAAGGGCTGGCAAGACATATTCAGGTACTAAATGAGAAGAACATGCAGCCAAGAATACCTTATCTGGCAAGGCTGTCATTTAGAATGGATGGAGAGATGCAGAGCTTCCAAGACTGGCAGAAACTGAAAGAATATGTGACCACTAAGCTGGCCGGCAAGAAATATTAAGGGGGGTTCTATAAAAGGAGAAAGACCCCAAGAGTGATATAGAACAGAAATTCACAGGGACAATCTATAGAAACAAGGTCTTCACAAGCAACATGATGACCATAAATTCATAACTTTCAATAGTCACTCTCAACGTGAACAGCCTAAACGCTCCCATAAAAGGGCACAGGGTTGCAGATTGTATAAAAAGACAGGACCAATCCTCAGGCTGTCTACAAGAGACTCATTTTGAACCTAAAGATACATCCAGACTGAAAGTGAAGGAATGGAAATCCATCTTCCATGCAAGCGAACCTCAAAAGAAAGCTGGTGTAGCAATTATCATATCAGACAAATTAGATTTTAAGCTAAAGACTGTAGTTAGAGGCACAGAAGGACACTATATTATTCTTAAAAGGGCTATCCAACAAGAAGATCTAACAATTTTAAATGTCTATGCCTCCAACATGCGAGTAGCCAATTACATAAGCCAATTAATAACAAAATCAAAGAAACACACTGACAACAATACAATAATAGTGGGGGACTTTAACACAACCCTCACTGAAATGGACAGATCATCTAAGCAAAAGATCAACAAGGAAATAAAGGCTTTAAAGGACACACTGGACCAGACGGACTTCACAGATATATTCAGAACATTCCATCCCAAAGCAACAGAATACACATTCTTCTCTAGTGCCCATGGAACATTCTCCAGAATTGATCACATCCTAGGTCACAAATCAAGTCTCAACCGGTACCAAAAGATTGGGATCATTCCCTGCTTATTTTCAGACCACAGTGCTTTGAAACTAGAACTCAATCACAAGAGGAAAGTCAGAAAGAACTGAAATACATGGAAGCTAAAGAGCATCCTACTAAAGAATGAATGGGTCAACCAGGAAATTAAAGAAGAATTAAAAAATTCATGGAAACAATGAAAACACAACTGTTCAAAATCTTTGGGATGCAACAAAGGTGGTCTGAAGAGGAAAGTATATAGCAATACAAGCCTTTCTCAAGAAACAAGAAAAGTCTCAAATACACAACCTAACCCTACACCTAAAGGAGCAGGAGAAAGAACAGCAAATAAAAGCCTAAACCCAGCAGGAGAAGAGAAATAATAAAGATCAGAGCAGAAATCAATGAACTAGAAACCAAAAGAACAGTAGAACAGATCAATGAAACTAGGAGCTGGTTCTTTGAAAGAATTAACAAGATTGATAAACCCTTGGCCAGACTTGTCAAAAAGAAAAAAGAAAGGACCCAAATAAATAAACTCATGAGTGAAAGAGGAGAGACCACAAACAACACCAAAGACATACAAACAATTATAAGAACATATTATGAGCAACTATATGCCAGCAAATTAGATAACCTGGAAGAAATGGGTGCATTCCTAGAGATGTATAAACTACCGAAACTGAACCAGGAAGAAATAAAAAACCTGAACAGACCCATAACCACTAAGGAAATTGAAGCAGTAATCAAAAATCTCCCAAGAAACCAAAGCCCAGGGCCAGATGACTTCCCAGGGAAATTCTACCAAACATTTAAAGAAGAATTAGTACCTATTCTTATGAAACTGTTCCAAAATATAGAAATGGAAGGAAAACTTCCAAACTAATTTTATCAGGCCAGCATTACCTTGATCCCCAAACCAGACAAAGACCCCATCAAAAAGGAGAATTACAGACCAATATCCCTGAAGAATATGGATGCAAAAATTCTCACCAAAATACTAGCCAATAGGACCCAACAGTACAATAAAAAGATTATTCACCACGACCAAGTTTGATTTATTCCTGGCCTGCAAGGTTGGTTCAACATCCCCAACCAATCAATGAGACACAATACATTAATAAAAGAAAGAACAAGAACCATATGATCCTCTCAATAGATGCAGAAAAAACATTTGGTAAAGTACAGCATCCTTTCTTGATTAAAACTCTTCAGAGTGTAGGGATAGAGTGTATATACCTCAATATCATAAAAGCCACCTATGAAAAACTCACAGAGAATATCATTCTCAATCAGCAAAAACTAAGAACTTTTCCCCTAAGTTCAGGAATACAGCAGGGATGTCCACTATCACCACTGCTATTCAACATAGTACTAGAAGTCCTAGCCACAGCCATCAGACAACAAAAAGAAATAAAAGGCATCCGAATCAGCAAAGAAGTCAAACTCTCACTCTTTGCAGATTTTATGATACTTGGGAAATATGATATGTAAGATGATATGATACTTTTGGGAAAACCTAAAAGATTCCACCCCAAAACGTCTAGAACTCATACAGAAATTCAGTAAAGTGGCAGGATATAAAATCAATGCACAGAAATTAGTTGAATTTCTATACATGAATAACAAGACAGAAGAAAGAGAAGTCGGATCACATTTACAATTGCACCCAAAACCATAAGATACCTAGGAATAAATCTAACCAAAGAGGTAAAGAATCTGTACTCAGAAAATTATAGAATACTCATGAAAGAAATTGAGGAAGACACAAAGAAATGGAAAAAAGTTCCATGCTTATGGATTGGAAGAACAAATATTGTGAAAATGTCGATGCTACCTAGAGCAATCTACACATTTAATGCAATCCCTATCAAAATACCATCCACTTTTTTCAAAGAAATAGAACAAATAATCCTAAAATTTGTATGGGACCAGAAAAGACCCCGAATAGCCAGAGCAATGTTGAAAAAGAAAAGCAAAGCTGGCGGCATCACAATTCCGGACTTCCAGCTCTACTACAAAGCTGTCATCATCAAGACAGTATGGTACTGGCACAAAAACAGACACATAGATCAATGGAACAGAATAGAGAGCCTAGAAATGGACCCTCAACTCTATGGTCAACTAATCTTCGACAAAGCAGGAAAGAACGTCCAATGGTAAAAAGACAGTCTCTTCAACAGATGGTGTTGGGAAAATTGGACAGTCACATGCAGAAGAATGAAACTGGACCATTTCCTTACACCACACACAAAAATAGTCTCAAAATGGATGAAAGACCTAAATCCATCAAAATCCTAAAGGAGAACACTGACAGCAACCTCTTTGACCGGAGCTGCAGTAACTTCTTCCTAGACACATCGCCAAAGGCAAGGGAAGCAAGGGCAAAAATGAACTATTGGGACTTCATCAAGATAAAAAGCCTTTGTACAGCAAAGGAAACAGTCAACAAAACCAAAAGACAACTGGCAGAATGGGAAAAGATATTTGCAAATGACATATCAGATAAAGGGCTAGTATCCAGAGAGTAGAACTTATGAAACTCAACACCCAAAGAACAAATAATCCAGTCAAGAAATGGGCAGAAGACATGAACAGACATTTTTCCAAAGAAGACATCCAAGTGGCCAACAGACACATGAAAATATGCTCAACATCTCTTGGCATCAGGGAAATCCCAATCAAAACCTCAATGAGATACCACCTCACACCAGTCAGAATGGCTAACATTAACAAGTCAGGAAATGACAGATGTTGGTGGGGATGTGGAGGAAGGGGAACCCTCCTAGACTTTTGGTGGGAATGCAAGCTGGTGCAGCCACTCTGGAAAACAGTATGGAGTTTCCTCAAAAAGCTGAAAATAGAGCTACCCTATGACCCAGTAATTTCACTACTGGGTATTTATCCTGAGATACAAATATAGGGATCCAAATGGGCTCGTGCACCCTAATGTTTATAGCAGCAATGTCCACAATAGCCAAACTATGGAAAGAGCCAAGATGTCCATCAATAGATAAATGGATAAAGAGGAAGTTGTATATACACACACACACACACACACACACACACACACACACACAATGGAATATTATGCAGCCATCAAAAATGAAATCCTGCAATTTGCAATGATGTGGAGGAAACTAGAGGGTATTATGCTAATTCAAATAAGTCAATCAGAGAAAGACATTTATCATATGATCTCACTGATATGAGGAATTTCAGAAACAAGACAGAGGATCATAGGGGAAGGGAGGGATAAGTAAAACAAGATGAAACCAGAGAGGGAGACTTATCATAAGAGACTCTTAATCTCAGGAAATAAACTGAGTGTTGCTGGATTGGAGGCAGGTGGGAGGGATGGAGTGGCTTGTGAAGGACATTGGCGAGAGTATGGGCTATGGTGAGCACTGTGAATTGTGTGAGACGATGAATCATAGACCTGTAGCTCTGAAACATATAATGCATTATATGTTAAAAAAAAAAGAAGATCATAGGAAGGGAAAAATGAAGGGCGGGAAATCAGAGGGGGAGACGAACCATAGGAGACTATGGACTCTGAGAAACAAACCGAGGGTTTTAGAGGGGAGGGGAGTGGGGGAATGAGTTAGCCCAGTGATGGGTATTAGGGAGGGCACATATTGAATGAAACACTGGGTGTTATACACAATGAATCATGGAACACTACATCAAAAACTAATGATGTAATGTATCATGACTAACATAACATAATGAAATAAAATTTAAAAAATACAATAAAAACAATATAAAAATAAAATAAAAAAGGGAATTTAAAAAACAAAACAAAACAAAAACAAACAAACAAAAGAATGTTGGGACAACGAGGAATTCAAAGAAGAACTTAAACAATTCATGGAGACCAATGAGAATGAAAACACATTGGTCCAAAACCTATGGGATAATGTAAAGACGGTCCTAAGGGGGAAATACATAACCATCCAACCCTCACTCACAAAAATAAAAAAATCCCAAATTCACCAACTAACTTTACACCTTAAAAAACTAGAGAAAAAGCAACAAACGAGGCCTAAGTCACGCATTAGAAGAGAAATAATTAAGATTAGAGCAGAGATCAGTGAATTAGAAACCAGAAACACATTAGATTATTTCAACGAAAATAGAAGCTGGTTCTTTGAAGGAATTAATAAAATCAAAAAACCACTGGCCAGACTTATCCAAAAGAAAAGAGAAAGGTCCCAAATTAATAAAATTATGAGTGAAAGGGGAGAGATCATGACTAACACCAAGGAAATAGAAACAATTATTAGAAATTATTATCAACAACTATATGCCAATAATTTAGGCAACTGGAAGAAATGGGTGCCTTCCTGGAAACCTAAAAACTGCTAAGATTGAAACAGGAAGAAATTGACAACCTGAATAGACCAATAACCAGTAATGAATTGAAGCAGTAATCAAAAACCTCCCAAAAAATGAGTCCAGGGCCTGAATGATTCCCTGGGGAATTCTACCATACATTCAAAGAAGAAATAATACCTATTCTCGTGAAGGTGTTGCAAAAAATAGAAACAGAAGGGAAGCTTCCAGACTCATTCTTTGAGGTCAACATTACCTTAATCCCCAAACCAGGCAAAGACCCCATCAAAAAGGAGAATTTCAGACCGATATCCCTGATGAATATGGATTCCAAAATTCTCAACAAAATCCTAGCTAATAGGATCCAACAATACATTAAAAGGATCATCCACCATGACCAAGTGGGATTTATCCCCCTTGGATGCAAAGGTGTTCAACATTTGCAAATCAATCTATGTGATAGAACACAATAAGAGGAGAGAGAAGAACCATATGGTCCTCTCAATTGATGCAGAAAAAGCATTTGACAAAATACAACATGCTTTCCTGATTAAAACTCTTCAGAATATAGGGATAGAGGGAACATTCCTCAAGTTCAAAAATCCATCTATGAAAAACCCACAGCGAATATCATCCTCAATGGGGAAAAGCTGAGAGCCTTTCCCTTAAGGTCAGGAACACGTCAAGGATGCCCACTCTCACCACTATTGTTCAACATAGTACTAGAAGTCCTTGCAACAGCAATCAGACAACAAAAAGAAATAAATGGTATTCAAATTGGCAAAGAAGTCAAACTCTCTCTCTTCACAGATGACATGATTCTTTATGTGGAAAATCTAAAAGACTCCACCCCTAAATTACTAGAACTCATACAGCAATTCAGTAATGTGGCAGGATACAAAATCAATGCACAGAAATCAATTGCTTTCTTATACATTAATAATGCAATTGTAGGACAAGATATTAGAGAAACGATTCCATTTACAATAGCACCAAAAAACCATAAGATACCTTGGAATAAACCTAACCAAAGAGGTAAAGGATCTATACTCTAGGAACTACAGAACACTCATGAAAGAAATTGAAGAAGACACAAAAAGATGGAAAAACATTCCATGCTCATGGATGGGAAGAATAAATATTGTTAAAATGTCTATGCTAGAAACAAATAATACATTATATGTTAAAAAAAAAGAAGATAGTAGGAAGGGAAAAATGAAGGGGAAATCAGAGGGGGAGATGAACCATGAGAGACTATGGACTCTGAGAAACAAACTGAGGGTTCTAGAGGGGAGGGGGTGTGGGAGGATGGGTTAGCCTGGTTATGGGTATTAAAGAGGGCACATATTGAATGGAGCACTGGTTGTTATACACAAACAATGAATCATGGAACACTACATCAAAAACCAATGATGTAATGTATAGTGATTAACATAACATAATAAAAAAAAGTCTATGCTACCCAGAGCAATCTACATCTTCAACGTTATCCCGATCAAAATTCCAATGACATTTTTCAAAGTGCTGGAACAAACAATCCTAAAATTTGTACGGAATCAGAAAAGACCCTGAATTGCGAAGGAAATGTTGAAAAAGAAAAACAAAGCTGGGGGCATCACGTTGCCGGATTTTGAGCTATATTACAAAGCCGTGATCACCAAGACAGCATGGTACTGGCACAAAAACACACACATAGATCAATGGAACAGAATAGAGAGTCCAGATATGGACCCTCAACTCTATGGTCAAATAATCTTCGACAAAGCCGGAACAAATATGCAATGGAAAAAAGACAGTCTCTTCAATAAATGGTGCTGGGAAAATTGGGCAATTATATACAGAGGAATGAAACTGGACCATTCTCTAACACCATACACAAAGATAAACTCAAAACGGATGAAAGACCTCAATGTGAGACACGAATCTATCAAAATCCTAGAGAAGAACATAGGTTGTAACCTCTTTGACATTGATCACAGCAACTTCTTTCAAGATACATCTCCAAAGGCTAGTGAAACAAAAGCAAAAATGAACTTTTGGGTCTTCATCTAGATAAAAAACTTCTGCACAGCAAAGGAAAGTAAAGAAAGAGGCAACCCACAGAATGGGAGAAGATATATTCGAATGACACTACAAACAAAGCACTGATTTCCAAGATCTATAAAGAACTTCTCAAACTCAACACTCAAAAACCAATCAAGTCAAAAAATGAGCAGAAGACATGAACAGACACTTCACCAAAGAAGACATACAAATGGCTACCAGACACATGAAAAAATATTCATCATCATTAGCCATCAGGGAAATTCAAATCAAAACCACATTGAGATACCACCTTACACCAGTTAGAATGGCAAAAATGGACAGGGAAAGAAACAACAAATGTAGGAGAGGTTGTGGAGAAAGGGGAACCCTCTTACACTGTTGGTGGAAATGCAAGTTGGTATAGCCACTTTGGTAAACAGTGTGGAAGTGCCTCAAAAAATTAAAAATAGAGCTATCCTATGATCCCTCAATTGCACTCCTGGGTATTGACCCCAAAGACACAGATGTAGTGAAAAGAAGGGCCATACGCACCCCAATGTTCAGAGCAGCAATGTCCGCAATATCCAAACTGGGGAAAGAGCCGAGATGCCCTTCAACAGATGAATGGATAAAGATGTGGTCCATATATACAATGGAATATTACTCAGCCATCAGAGAGGATGAATGTCCAACTTTTACATCAACATGGATGGGACTTGAGATTATGCTAAGTGAAATATGTCAAGCAGAGGAAGTCAATTATCATATGTTTTGACTTATTTGTGGAACATAAGGAATAGCAGGGAAGATGCTGGGAGAAGGAAGGGAAAAATGAAAGGGGGGAATTCGGAGGGAGAGATGAACCATGAGAGACTATGGACTCTGAGAAACAAACTGAGGGTTTTAGGGAGAGGGGTGTGTGGGGATGGGTTAGTCCAGTGATGGGTATTAAGGAGGCACATACTGCATGGAGCACTGGGTGTTATACAAAAACAATGAATCATGGATCACCACATCAAAAACTAATGATGTATTGTATGGTGTTTAACATAACATAATAAAATAAAAAATTTTAAAAAATAAAAATATATTTATTCATGTGTGATGATTTAATTGAAGGGAAAATGAGATTAATAAATTAAAATTCTTAGCAAAGATATAGTACATGCAAGTGAAATATTATGTATATTAGAGGCATCTGGTATTACTGTAGTATTTACCATGATTAAATATGCCAAAAAGAGTAAAGGTGGTGAACAGATGATTACTGAAGGCCAGGAAACACTGGCATAGCATTAAGAATCAGGGTGCTGCAAAGAGGTTTGGGTCCAAATCCTAGGTGCCCCATGTCCCAGCCATGGGATCTTAAAAGAATTGCTTTTGTTTTTTCAATTCCAGGTGCTTCCTCTGTGAATTTCAGTAATAACCTAACTCACAGTGTGGTTGGGAGAGTCAAGGGAAAGTGTTGATGCAAAACCCCTACCAAAACACCTGGAATGTAGTACGTTGTCAATAAATGTTAGTTATTGTTATAACCACTGTTTATGTTACTGGTGATCATCACTTCTCAGATCAGTGCTCCTTTCTTCACCATAGTCACCCTGATTCCTGGAAGGCCCTTGCAGGGAAGAGTTGTTGTTAACGTGGGGAAGTGGGGAGTGTCAAAGGGCAGTGGGGCTGGTCTAGTGATTCTCATGGTTCCCCTACCATATTTCCCTTTCATTTCTTGTAAGGAGATTTGGAGAGGGTGTTCATCTTATAAATTTCCTTTGAGGGATCAAGGTGTGCATATTACATTTTTCACAGAGTCCTCCTGAAAGGACATTAATTTGCAGGAGAAGTTGCACTTAGATATTTTGTAAAAGCTTTTGATTTTTTAAGCTTCATTAGTATGGCATTGTAGGTACTACTGAGTCACTGCCTGGTGCTGGAGACAGCAGATTTTGCTGGAAATTAAGGTGATGTGTATCAAGATGAATGAGCTGGGTATAGGCTCTTTTGTTTGATACATTACAGTTGCCACTGGTGTGGTCCTATCTTGTGTCCTCTATATTTGGGGGATGTTTCCACATAATAAAGACCTGTAAAACAGAGCATGTAAGTCCACACATGGGGTGATGCATGGACCACAGTGCCAATCTGCACCAGGTCATGGCAGTCATTTGAAGCCAGTATTCATGTCAGAAATCCTCAGGGCCCCCTCACCAGGCAAGAGTCTGAACTCAACGTCTTCATTTCAGGCTCACTGGAAAAAAAATAGAGGCAAAGGGACAAATAACACTGAAAAGAAAGGGGGTCTCCCTAAACCACATATCCATTCTCTCTCTCTTTCTCTTTCTCTTTATAGGATTGCACTAAAAATAAACTTATAAAATATTTATGTAAAATAAATTTTAGTCTATTATTATTTCATTCAATATCATGTAAAATGAGGAAACTCTTTTGAAAATTCCTTTTCAAATTTTTTAAATTTTCTTATTCATTTTTTAATTTATTTTGAAAATTCCAAAGCATGGAAGAGGTTTGTACATTAAAAATGATCACTAATAGTAATAATCACTAATAATCAGTAGACCAACCTCACAGTGGGAAAAAATCTCTGGGTTCAAATCCTTGTTCCAACACTGGCTGTGTAACCTTGAGCAAGTTATTAAACAAACCTCATAGATTCACCCAGATCAGTGGGGATGGTTGTGGTAGTGAGGGCAGTAGAAGAGGGGGACTTGGGCATTTTTTTCAATTTTTCTGCTAATTCTAACAGCTTATGCATCTTGAGATAAATTGATGTTTTTCTTGATTTTGTGTTCACTCTTTCCTGCTTCTTGGTATGTCTAGAAATATTTTGTTTTGTGCAGAACATTATGAATAATATATTGCTTAAAATTTAGACTTTGTCAGGGCACCTGGGTGGCTCAGTTGTTTAAGCGTCTGCCTTCAGCTCAGGTCATGATCTTAGGGTCCTGGGATGGAGACTCGCTTCAGGCTCCCTGCTCAGCAGGGAGTCTGCTTCTCCCTCTGCCGTTATCACACTCTCTCTCTCGCTTCCTCTCAAATAAAAAAATAAAATCTTTAAAAAATATTTAGACTTTGTCATATTCCATAAAGTTTGTTCAGTTTTCTTCTGGCAGCTAGTTAAATTACTACTGGAACCTTGGGCCTGTCTGGCTTGCTTTCATTTTTTCTGAGGGTGGGTAAGTATCAGTTTCGAATTTGGTTCTAGGACAGAGTACTTTATCCCTAACACCTGGCCTATCTGTCATCTGAACTGAATACCTAAAATGTTGAGCAAGTTTTCTGCATTCCTCCCGCAGCACCAGCTCCATCATAGGCTTCATCGAGTCTTGCCTTCAGCCTCAGACAAGAGCTCCCCTCTCTCCAGATAAAACCTGCAAATTTGAAGTGCTTCAGCAGCTGCAAACCCAAATCTCCTAAACTCATCAAAGCATCTGTGCTCATTTAGGTTCCAATTCCATACGCCACCATCTGGAACATGCCCCTGGCAGCATGCTGTGGGAATCAGTGGTTTCATCTCATAATTTCCTTCTCTCAAGGATTGTAATTCTGCGCCTTCTGCTGTCCAATGCCCCCAAACAGTCACCTAATGAATTTTGTACAGTTTTATAGTTATTTATACTGTAGGTGCATGTCAGGGGTCAGTTACTAAGTGATAGATGAGCTTCTATCAATAGTTTCCCAAATCTCAGTCATCATTCTATTGAGAAGCAAGAATTCAATGTCCAAATGGACTTGAGACATATATTTTTTTTTTTTTGCTTTTTGCTGTAGACGGTTTTAGAAACAAAATAAGATCTAAAAATTTTGTGCCATTCTCTCTCAGGGAAAGGTTATTTAATTTCTGCTGTAAGGGAAGCAATCTTTGAGTTCATAGAGTGTGATTGTGCTAAAGAAGAGGCTATACTTAGGCTTCATTGGCTCATAGTCAACCTTCTAATGTGAGGGAAGGCAGAAGTACCTATCTTTTCTGCTTCCTTTGAGGCAGTGAATGGTTGACTGACCAACTGATTTTATAGTGCAATGTAGAGGAGTACAAGGAAATATGGAAGGAAAAGTCAGTTAATATTGCAGAATGTTGCCCTACTCAAGTTGTGAAGTTCCCTGTGTACCTTGCACAGTCCATAAACTGGAACTAAACATATAACCCTCTGCCTGACCATGGATGGCTTAGTAAGTACTGACCATGAAAAACTAAACATCTCAAAGGGCCTACTGGACATTGATATGAATCTGGTTGCACCAAAGGTCACTGACCTTGGCAATGGCAATGGTAATTCCAGAATGGAATGGGCTGGAGTTTAAGGAGGATAATAGAAGTTTCAGCCACAAATATGTGAGCTGATCAGAAATCTGGATTAGATTGTCCACTTGTACTCCATATGAACATTACAGAATTGTTATATTCTCCCTTGGCTTATTTGGAGGGGGGTCAGATTGTTCATGTTGACTTCAGGAACTGACTGAAATATGTCAGTCACCTCTACTCTGAAAACAGCAAAACAAAAGAAAACAAGGCAGCAGTATTATTTTCAGAGTGCTGTGAAAAAATCTTTTTCTAGCTTTCACTTGCTAAACCTAAATTCTTCTTGTTCCTTTTTAGTGTTTTCCTGTCCCTGTACTGGGATTAAAAACCCAAGCATTAAATTCACAGATGGAAGAAATCAGAGAGGGAGACAAACCATGAAAGACTCTTAATTATAAGAAACAAACTGAGGGTTGCTGGAGGGGAGGAGGGGGTGATGGGGTAACAGAGTGACGGGCATTAAGGAGGGCATGGGGTGTAATGAGTACTAGGTGTTATATACAGCTGAATTACTGAACTCTACATCTGAAACTAATGATTACTAGATGTTGGCTAATTGAATTTAAATAAAAAAAAATTCACAGATGCAGAAAAATAGGCCACCAAAAACAAAGGCATCTGATATCCTGAGGCAGCACTGGTACCACTCCTGTCATTGGATTAGGAGATAAAAAAAAAAGTAGCTTAGATTATTCTGGAAGCAGTGAGCATTTAGAGGGAAAGGGTTGGGGAGGTGGACTTACTATTTACTCATTACACACACTGTTCTTCAGAGAACAGCTATCTCCTGCTTGACCCCTTAATGCAAACTTTGTACCCTGATACCTTTCAAAAAGCTTGAGGAGCACCAAAGAAAACATGAAAGATTAGAGTCACAGCGTCAAACCCACAGTACCTGGGGAAATTCTCATTACAATAGGAGGATCAGACCAGAAGATTCTCAACTTGGGAAATTTTTATAAATTCCTCCATGATTGGAGTGCATCCAATTTTCCCAAGGTGGAATATTCAGAGGCCATAAAGATACAGGCATACCTTGGATATATTGTGGGTTTGGTTCCAGACCACCTCAATAAAGCAATTGCAATGAAGTGAGCCAAATGAATTTATGGGGTTCCCAGTGCATATAAAATTTATGTTTACGCTATACTATAATCTATTAAGCATACAATAGCATTATGTCTAAAAAAACAATGTACATACCTTAATTTAAAAATACTTTATTGCTAACATTATGTAACTTATAAACTTTTGTTCATGGAGGGTTTTGCCTCAATGTTGATGGCTGCTGACTGATCAGAGTGTTGGTGGTTGCTGAAGGTTGAGTGGTTGTGGCCATTTCTTCAAATAAGACAACAATGAAGTTTGTGGCATTGATTGGTTTCTCCTTTTGTGAATGATTTCTTTGTAGCATGCAATGCTGTTTGATAGCATTTTATTTTATTTTATAAGTATTTATTTATCAAGTTTTTCTTTAAATTTCAGTTAACATACAGTGTAATATTAGTTTCAGGTGTACAATTTAGTGATTCAACACTTCCATACAACACCCGGTGCTCCTCACAAGTGCACTCCTTAATCCCCATCACCTATTTTGTTGTTGTTCAGGACAACATTTTATTCTACTAACACAGAATTACTGGGATTATGTCAAAACCCACACAGTAATTAGGAAATATCATTCACAGTATCCTTTGTGGTATTATTTCATCCATAATACCTTTGACAGTCTGAAGAAAGACGTTTGCCCAACCAGTCATAGAACTAGGGAGATTTGTAACTAGCAGCCATGGAGCACTTGGCTCTATAAAGGCCAAGGGAACCTGTGGTTAAGGGTAGCAGGCTGACCATGTTCATGTCCTCCCTTCTCTCTTCTGGCCCCACAAAAACCACAGGGAAGGAGCAAAACTCTTACTGACTCATAGTGACAAAGAGAGAAAGTGATCACCTATTTAACTCATTCCCCAGTCAGCTCCCCTCTGGTAACCATCAGTTTGTTCTCTATAGTTAGAGTCTGTTTCTTGGTTTGCCTCTCTCTTTTTCCCCCTATGATCATTTCTTTTGTTTTTTAAATTCCACATATGAGTGAAACATATGGTATTTGTCTTATTTTTAATTCACAAGATTATTTTACTAGAATTTATGGGGGATAAGATAATGTAGTCAAATTTTCACAAGGAAAATCTTAAGATTGAACTTCAGACAAACAAAAGAAAATTCAAGCTCTCATTTCAGTCTCAACTGGCCTGGGCACAGAAGCAATGCCCCCTTCTCCTGGCATGCATGTGTCAAGCTGTCAGTTATGTGTCCACATTTTCATGACCCTTAACTCTCTGCATCATGTCTCGGCATTCCCAGACATGAATTCTGAAAAACTTCTTCCATTTCTATGGTTTTCCTCACCCAACTGAGAATGCTGCTGGCTACCACAAAACTTCACCAACCATACACTCTGGTCCATACAGCTTTCTTCTTAAACTTTGAGAGCACTCTCAAGGATAGCAAGGTGGCTTTTAAAAGATCCCTGGATTTTGCAGCAAGGCCTTCTTCAGGACTCTTTCCATGATTCTGAAGAGCCAGTCAATGAACTTCTGGGTCTGTTCCTTCCATGGGTCTTTCTGCAGCAGAATAAGCATGCTACTGAGAAGGAGAGTGGCAGTTTCCTGAAGAGTGACCCTGTGCACTGGACTCCTGCCAAGGAAGCTTGAAGCTGACCCAGCTAAGCCATCTTCCTGATGCCATGGCAACCAACTGGCACTGAGACCAGGGAGGAGAGGGGCCACATGGTCTGCCCATACAAAAACTGCTATTGCAAGTATCAGCAACGAGAAGTCCAAAGCCTCATCAAGAGCCACATTCTGAACAGATGTTGACTGGTATACAATACTTATGATATTCTGATCCAGCAATTGCAGTACTAGGTATTTACACAAAGGACACAAAAATGCTGTTTCATTTTTTTTCAAAAATGCTATTTCAAAGGGATACATGCACCCCAATGTTATAGCAGCACTATCAACAATAGCCAAATTATGGAAAGAGCCCAAATGTCCATCAACTGATGAATGGATAAAGAAGACGTGACATATATTTATCACATGGATAGATAGCTATATATGTATATCCATATATAGAGATAGATATATGGATCTCTCTCTATATATATATATATCCATATATCTATAAATATATCCAAAAATATATCCATATATCCATCTATCTACCCATATATCTATCTCTAGCTATATATGGACATATAGAGATAGATACATATCTATGGATCTCTCTCTCTCTCTCTCTCTCTATATATATATATATATATATATAGATAGATAGATAGATAGATCTATGGATCGATCTATCTGTCTATCTATCTATCTATCTATCTATCTATCTATCTATGCATCTATCTGCCTATCTATCCATGGTTGGATATATATGGAATGGAATATTAGTCATAAAAAAAGAATGAAATCTTGCCATTTGCAACAACATGGATGGAGCTAGAGATTATTATGCTAAGTGAAATAAGGCAGAGAAAGACAAATACTATATGATTTCACTTATATGTGGAATTTAAGAAACAAAACTGATGAACATAGGGGGAAAAAAGAAAAGAGAAAGGCAAACCAGAAAAGGACTTTTAACTATAGAGAACAAACTGAGGGTTACCGGAGGAGAGGTCGGCAGGGGGATGTATTAAATAGGTGATGGGTATTAAGGAGGGCACTTCTTGTGATGAGCACTGGGTGTTGTATGTAAGTGATGAATCACTAAATTCTATGCCTGAAACCAAAAATAAAATAAAAGTTAAAATCATCAGCAATTACATACTATATTTTATTGCTTCTTTATTTTCTAATGAAAATTCACTTTTGTGAATTCCGATTTGTTTTTCTCAACAAGCCCACATTTTAACAGTTTCCAGAACTGGTACGTTTGAGGTTGCAACAGCAAAACCAGTTTTTACACATGACCTCCTTTTTCTTTGACCAAATCAGTCTCTATCCATGGTTCTAGCTCTCAGGGAATAGGGTCAGGCTTCTGTTTCTACTCCTCAGTACAGGGAAAGGCCCTGATCCCAAGCCCCTTCCTCACCCCTCTCTCAGAGGGAAGACTCATGTGATGGGCCAGATTCTGGAGCACTTTGAGCCCAGTACCACTGCATACTGTGAGGTGACACACATGCATGTAAGACACACCCATGTTCTCTCTTATAATACTAAGCGGTAAGCTGAGCCAGTGCCCACCTGTGAAGGCTGGGTGCTGCCACATCACTCTCTCTTCCTTTCTTCTCACTGGAGATTTGGGGCTGAGTCCTCATCCTGGCACTTTAGGGGTCAGTGGTGGTAAGATGCAGAATGAGTCAAAGGAATTCTGCTTCATTCTTGAGCCCACGCCTGTGCTTCAACCCAAATCGACTAGAAGGCTCTAAAGGGAGGGGTACGGGGAACTAGCCCAGTGAACAATATTCCAAGCCCTTGTGTCTGTGCCTCATTTAGAGAAAGCCCCAGGAGAGGGCAGAGTGGCAGTGTTGGGTAGGAGGAAGATGTTGTTTTGTCCTCTGGACAAATACTAGTCCCATACTGTCTGATTCTTACCGATAACTCCGCACTTTCACCTGCCTCTCATCCTACTGCAGATGGGGAAACACACATACCCAAATGTCATAACCCACATTGAAATGTCACATGCACCCATTCAAATAGACATGGCCTCAGGTGTTGCCATAATCTCATCCAGAGACAAGCACTTGGTATTTGCAGGCATGGATGGCAGACTCAACCCATGAGAAGATAAGGTAAATGTCTGGTTAAGGCCCCCTGAATTTTCAGTCATTCCCTCACACCTGCTTTTCCATCAGGGGCTCATGCACTAATGTCTGGTACCATGAAATCAGTGTTCTTAATCTTAAACTGGTCCCACGTAAGCAGGTTGTCCTCATTTAAGCCTTGTTTTGTCTCTCAGCACTTTGTCCATGACATTTAGATTGTACAGATAGCAAATGCATCCCATGGTTGACTCACTGACTTCTGATATTTCTTAGTTTGAATTGGACATCTCAGTTCATCTTCAGTAACTAATCCCATGTCTGTAACTGATTATTGTCTTTCTTTGCTCACAGTGCTGTTTTATACCTCACATTTTACAATAACCTTGAAATAGACAATACATATCACTATCACTACTGCTCTTTTAAGAAATGCCTTTCCGCTATCACTAAGTTGTATATTTAAAAGGTTTTTCATTCTTAGAAGATTCCCAGATGTCCAGCAGTATCACTACCACTTACCAATATATATATATTTTTCATTGCACAAAGATCTCACAGTTAAAGGCCCATGTCAACTATGAATAGAGCCAAAATGAAATGAGATAAATTTCTCCTGGGTGATCAGTTTCCAAATATGCCTTCACATGAGCAGGTGGAGTCTCCCCTATAGTCTTTATAATCCATCTAATCTGCATGTTCCACAGCAGTTTCTTTAACACTGGAAAATCAATTCTCTGTTCCCATACACTCTGGTCATGCTCACATTCCTTTGCCATCCCAAAATAAATCCACTACTGAGATCACACCCATATCACATGGCACCATCACTCAAATTGAATCATAGTGAAAATGTTCATATGAAGTACTCTCTAATACATGCTCAGGAAATGAGAATGAAAGTAGTCATGACAAAGTTAAAGTAGATGCAGTAAAGTAGTTTCTGGTTGAAAGACACTTTTATTTCAGTTCATCTAAAAACTGAATATATTGGCTAAACGACTCAGTAACAGACAATGTTAACAGTACTGGGTCATAGTGCATTAGAAAACAACATTCAACTTGAGAAACATTAACAAAATTTGCAGCTTATTTTTTATTACTCACCTTGATGATCTAGTTGACAACATTTATTTGTGCCTGGGGAATAACATCTTCATGGCTCCTAAATATAAGTTCCTATTTAGTAGGTTTATTTTTAATACCAGCTTGAGTAATTATGCTAAGAGAGAGGATTAGATAACATCCCAGTGTCCCAGAAAGGGACATGGATACTTCATCATGAAACATTTAAAGAATTCCTAAGAGAAACTTTTTAGCAGCGAGAAATGCAGCAGTTTATAATACCCACTAACTAGGTGAGAGGGTAGTTATCTTCTAAAAATGTACTTCTGTCAAAATCCTTTAACCATTGGACACCTGTGTGGCTTAGTTGGTTGAGTGACTGCCTTCGGCTCAGGTCATGATCCTGGAGTCCTGGAATTGAGTCCTTCATCGGGCTCACTGCTCAGCAGGGAATCTCCTTCTCCCTCTGACCCTCCTCCTTCTCATGCTCTCTCTCCATCATTCTCTCTCTCTCAATAAATAAATAAAAATCCTTAAAAAATTATTTAAAAAAATCCTTTAACCATCAACTACATGATGAAGTTAAAACTCCTTGGCATATGGTTTTTAAAAATGGAACTTATTTTTCAGAGAAATTTTAGTTTCATAGCAAAATTGAATGAAAAGTACAGAGATTTCCCATATACCTCCTGTCCATGCATAACCTCCCCCATTATCAACATCCCACACCAGAATGATACATTTGTTACATTCCATGTATGTACATTCACACATTAGGGTTCACTCTTGGTATTGTACATTCTATAGGTTTTGGCAAATGTATAATGACATGTATCCCCCATTATGGTATCATACCTCTGTTTTACTGCCCTAAAAACCCTCTGTGCTATTCATCTCTCCCTCATTCCTAACCCTTGAAAAACACTGATATTTTAATTTTCTCCATAGTATTGCCTATGCCAGAATGTCATACAATTAGAATCATACAAGATACAGACTTTTCAGATTGGCTTCTTTCATTTAGTAAGATGCATTTAAGTTTTATCCACGACTTTTCATGGCTTGATAGCTCATTTCTTTTTAACACTGAATAACATTCCATTATCTGGGTGTGTCAATTTTATCTATTCACCTGCTAAAGGACACTTGCTTCCAAGTTTTGGCAAATATAAATAAAGCTACTGTAAGTATCTATGTGTAGATTATTGTGTGGATATAAGTTTTCAGTGCCTCGGGTAAATACCAAGAGCATGATTGTTGGATCATATGATCAAAGTAGGTTTATTTAGTTTTGCAAGAAACTTCCAAGCTGTCTTCCAAACTGTAACATCATTCATTCCCACCAGCAATGAATGAGAGTTTTTGTTGCTCCACATCTTCGCCAGCATTTGGTTTTACTAGTGGTAGGGATTTCGGCCATTCTAATAGTTGTGCAGTGGTATCACATTGTTGTTTTTACTTTCTTTTCCTTGATGACATATGATTAAACATATTTTCATATTTTTACTTGCCGGCTAAGTATTTTCTTGGGGAAGGTACAATTTGGCTCATTTTTATTTTTTTAATTTTTGTCTTAAACATCATACATATATCTTTTCACAGTTATGGAGGCTGAAAGTCCAAGATCAAGGTACCGGGAGGGTTGATTTCTTTTTTTTTATGTTATGTTAGTCACCATACAGTACTTCATTAGTTTTTGACGTAGTGTTCAAGGATGCCCACTCTCACCACCATTGTTCAACATAGTACTAGAAGTCCTAGCATCAGCAGACAACAAAAATAAATAAAAGTTATTCAAATTGGCAAAGAAGAAGTCAAACTCTCTTCACAGATGACATGATACTTTAGGTGGAAAACCCAAAAGACTCCACCCCCAAATTACCAGAACTCATACAGTAAATCAGTTATGTGGCAGGATACAAAATTAATGCACAGAAATCAGTTGCCTTTCTATACATCAACAATATAACTGCAAAAAGAGAAATTAGGGAATCAATTCCATTTACAATACCACCAAAAACCATAAGATAAATTGGAATAAACCTAACCAAAGAGGTAAAGGATCTATACTCTAGTAACTACAGAACACTTATGAAAGAAATTGAAGATGACACAAAAAGATGGAAAAACATTCCATGTTCGTGGATCGGAAGAATAAACATTGTTAAAATGTCTATGATGCCCAGAGCAATCTATACATTCAATGCCATCCTGTACAAAATACCGATGGCATTTTTCAAAGAGCTGGAACAAACAATCCTAAAATATGTATGGACTCAGAAAAGACCTCAAATCGCCAAGGAAATGTTGAAAAAGAAAAACAAAGCTGTGGCATCACCATGCCTGATTTCAAGCTATATTACAAAGCTGTGATCACCAAGACAGCATGGTACTGGCACAAAAACACACAGATAGATCAATGGAACAGAATAGAGAGCCCAGATATGGACCCTCAACTCTACGGTCAACTAATCTTCAACAAAGTAGGAAAAAATATGCAATGGAAAAAAGACAGTCTCTTCAATAAATGGTGCTGGGAAAATTGGACACCTACATACAGAAGAATGAAATTGGACCATTCTCTTACACCATACACAAAGATAAACTCTAAATGGTTGAAAGACCTCAATGTGAGACAGGAATCCATCAAAATTCTAGAGGAGAATATAGGCTCTAACCTCTTTGACATAGGCCACAGCAACTTCTTTCAAGATACATCTCCAAAGGCTAGTGAAACAGAAGCAAAAATGAACTTTTGGGTCTTCATCAAGACAAAAACCTGCACAGGAAAGGAACGAGTCAAGAAAACAAAGTGGCAACCCACAGAATGGGAGAAGATATTTGCAAATGACACTACAAACAAAGCACTGATTTCCAAGATCTATAAAGAACTTCTCAAACTCAACACCCAAAAACAAATAATCAAGTCAGAAAATGGGCAGAAGACATGAATAGACACTTCTCTGAAGAAGACATACAAATGGCTAACTGACACAAGAAGACCTGAACATTTATTTACCTGGGACAGACACTGCCTGAATGCCATGTAAGACTTTAAGAAGATTATGTAGAAAGTTTTGAGAAATTGGTAAGGGCCAAGTGTGGGCTACCAAGAGTAGGAAGTCCCTCGAGGAGTTTCTCATCATCTTGTGTGCTTTTCCTCCAGGAACTCCACTTGATGTCCGCAAGAAAGATCTGGGTGGTGCTTGATGGGAGAGAAAAACTGTAGTCCCTGCCAAAATCCCAGCGGACACATCTTCCCTATTTCCCTCATGGTACAAAAGGCTTAATCCAGGGGGGAAAGGGCATCAATGTTCTCAGCATATCTCTGCAACTTTTCTGTAAATTTAAAATGATTCACCCTGAATGATTATTTGTATATAAAAAAGGCTTTCCTTGATAAAGATAAAAAGGGTAGTCCCTGACATCTAGAAGCTGGCCTGGCACTCACAGGCAGGCCATGTTCTTCTTCTAACAAACAAACATTTTCATTGAATACAAGTCTCAGACAAGGTTATTCTGAGACCATGATAAAATGAAACAAAACACGGCTGCTCCATAATTGTGTCCAAGCACAGGCAAAAGCAAGGTCCCTGTGCCACACATAAAATACCATATACCCACTCTCTTGGACAAAATGAGTGACTGCTGCTTCTTTACCAATTATAAACTTACCCTCCTTATAGTCCCTCCTCCCTATAGATAAGGTGCATTGAGATAGATAACCAATGAGAAAATTGCCCATGCCTTCTGAAAGCATTCAAACTACATTGGATCTTCCCTTCTGTTAGATCCTCCCTAAATCATTCAACCAAACCTCAAATCCTGTAGTAGGTTCTCTTTAACAGCCTCTTACTGCCACTCCCTGTGATTCTCCATGGTGTGTGTTCCCCCTCATTGCAACTTGTTTCATTAATGTTCTTGGAGGTCTCTTGGCTGGAGGACATTGGAAGCTTAACCTACCGAATTTGCATTGAATGCTTAACCTACCGAATTTGCTTGATGCTTTGGATGAAAATCAGTTGACTGTGAATATGTGGGTCTATTTCTGGAGTCGATTATCATCCATTTATCTGTTTGTCTACTCTTAAAGTCTTGATTGCTGTATATTGTCTTGATTACTGTACCTTTATAGCAAGTCCTGAGGTAGGGTAACATAACCGGTCTTTTTCAAGAATGTGTTGACGATTCCAGATATTTTGTTTTCCTACATAACTTTTTAGTCAACTTGTAAATTACTTTAAAAAGTCTGCTGCAGTTTTCATAAGGGTCAAAATGAACCTATAGATCGGTCTGGGGAGAGATGACATAAAAGTTGAGTTTTTTAAAAAAGAGACAAACCGAAACACAGTCTCTTAACTATGGAGAACAGAGAGTTACCAGAGGGGAGGCGGGTGGGGGGATGGGTAAAATAGGTGAAGGGGGTTAAGAGCACACTTACCTTGATGAGCACTGTGCAATATACGGAATGGTTCAATCACCATATTGTGCACCTGGAACTAATAGAACACTGGATGTTAACTACACTGGGATTAAAACGTTGCTTTTTAGTCTTTCTGCATTTATTTAGGTCTTTCAAACTTTCTCTTTGTGATATGTTAGAGTTTTAGTGTGGGAATGTTGTACAGTTTTGCTAGATTTATTCTTAGATATTTGGAGTTATTTGATACTATATTAACTGCATTGTTTTCTGGAGTTAATGATCAATCATGCCTACGTGATAAAGACTCTATAAAATCCCCAAAGTAGGGTGTTTGGAGAGCTTCTACGTTTGTGAACGCATCCACATGGGGAGGGTGACGCACCCCAACTCCACGGGAACAGAAGCTTCTGTGCTCGGGACCCTCCCAGAACTCCTATGCACCTTTTATCTGGCTGTTCATCTCTATCCTTTATCGTGTCCTTTAATAAACTGGTAAACATAAAAAAATAAGCTGCATTATTTTTAATTTTAATTTTTTTATTTAAATTCAATTAGGCAACATATAGTACATCATTAGTTATTGACGTACTGTTCAATGATTCACTAGTTGCGTATACCACCCAGTGTTCATCCCATCACGTGCCCTCCTTAACTTAATTTCCAGTTGGTTAATATTAGTATAAGAGACAGCTGTTAGCATTTTTATTGACCTTCTATCCTGCAACCTTATTTTTTAAATTTAAATTTGTTAGTTAACATACAGTGTAATATTGGTTTCTGGACTAGAATTCAGTGATTCAACACTTACATACAACACCCAGGACTCATCACAACAACTGACCTTCTTACTACCCTCCTGCAACCTTATTAAACATGCTTGTTATTTGGAGCAAAATTTTCTTTTTCTTTTTTGTAGATTGAACATGCTATGAACAAAATCATGTATTCTGTAGGTAAGCACATTTTCACTTCGACCTTGTCAATATTTATAAATTTTATTTCATTTCCTTGACTTATTGCACTGATGAGGACCTCCAGTACAGTAGTAAATAAAAGAGGTGTTCCTGATCCTATGCGGTAAACACAGCCTTTTATGATCGAGTATAATGTTACACATAGGTTTTTCACTGCTATCCTTTACAGGCCGAGGAAGTTCCCTTCTCTTCCCAATTTTCTGAGAGTTTTTATCATGTATGTGTATTAAATTATGTCAAAAGCATCCCTTTTATCTACTGAGAATGCCATATTATTTTTGTTTTTATTCTGTTGAGATACATTACATTACTCGATTTGTAAATGTTTAAGCACCTTAACCTTTTATCCAGTTCACACGGGCCTCATAAAACGACTTGGGACATTTTCACTTCTAATCAATTTTCTGGAAGAATTTGTGTAGAATTGGCACGATTTCCCCCTTAAATGTTTAAGAGGATACCCCGATGAAACTGACTGGGATGGAGTATGCTATTTGGAAAGCTTTGTTTATGAGTTTTATCCGGGACCATTTACATATTCTATTTTTCCATATATCAGTTTGGCGAGTTTTATTGTTTTAAGGAGTTTTGCCCTTTCCATCTAACTGTTCCAAACTGTTGTTATCCAGTTTTTGTGGTACATTTTACTTTCTTTTAAATTTCTCTAAGGCCTAGAGTGATGTCGCTTTTGCATTTCTTATGATTTTGAGCCTTTCTCTCTTTTTCTTGATCTGTATGTCTCAGGTTATATAAACCTGATTAATATTTTTAAAGAATGACTTTTTGAATTTGTTGTCTTTCTGAGGTTCTTTATTTTTGTTTTGATGATCTCCACTGTTATTTTAAGCATTTCATTCTTCTATTTACTTTGAGTTTGATTTTCTGTTCTTTTTTTAGTTTCTTAAGGCAGAAGATGATTGATATAAGATGTGCCCCACAAATTTAACTTTGATTCAGTTCAAAATATTTTATAAATTCCCTCGTGATTTCTTCTCAAGATTTATTTTGGATTGAACAAACCTGAGCCTTTTCCTATTGTTGTAATCACACACTGATTCACACAGAGGTTGGCAGATGTGTTATTTACAGTCATAAAGGGAAAAGAAATACGTTCTATCTTATTTTTAAGCCACATTAGTGAGGTGTGATTGACATAAAAATAGCTGTATGTATTTAAGGCTATATAAGTTGATTAAAAACTTCTTAGAAAATGGACAAAAGGAAGAAAAGAGAATACAAAGCACCAACCTACAGCATGTCAACCTGTAAAGATGTTTAGAGGAAGAGGAGCCCATAACTAAGTCAAAGGATAGGATCCACGCAGGAAGGAAGAAAACCAGAAGAGAGTGGTTTCATGAAATTCAAAAGATTATCAAAGAAGAGGAAGTAGGCAGCATGTTTAATGGTGCTAAGAAGGTAAACAGAAGTAGAGGAATGATACTTTGATGTCACATCATGCCGGTTGTTAAAGAACATGAAAAAAAAAACAAGTTTAGAGGGCAGAAGGGGATGCAAGACGTGTTGGAGGGAGAGGGGAGGGAGTGGAGACAGCCCATTTAGACAACTTCTCATAAAGGCTTTGCTGTAAAGGGCAGCAGATATGTGGAACCATAACGGGTAGGGAAGTGTAATCAAGGAAAGGTATTTGTTTAAATTGGAGTATAGCGGAGCCCTGGGAAAAACCACTAGAGCAAAGGAATAGGGGGGTGCGAGACAAACTGATTACCTGCAGGGCTTAGATCTTTTCAAGGGTCAGAGTAAAGAGTAGATCAACTGGAGATGCTGGCTTTGTCAAAATTATGACCCACCTGCCCCAGGCTTCATACTCTTACTTAAAGACATGCTGATACTTACATCCTTATGTGTATGGCCAAATTGAGAATGAAGATATTAGCAAACCAATATTGGCCAGAGGATCAAGGAATGAGGTTTGAAGTCCACGAGATCGAGAGTGAGTACTGGAGGTTAATCTAGACGGACTCACTTATATGTTGGGAAGTTCAGGATTGGTTCGGGATCATTGTGTGCCACTGCTAGTTCTGGGGCATGTGTGTGAGTGTCTTTGTGTGTTTGTATGTTCAGAGTCGGGGGGGTTGGAGATGTGGAAAGATCCCATTGTTAGGAAAAAAATAAATCCCTACAATGAAGGAGAGAATGGAGGGGACTTTCTCTTCCTCAAGGGGAGAAAAGGGCGGTCCTTAAGACAGAGAAGAAAAGCTAGGAACAGGGATCCGCCCAGAGTGAAATGCCCCCAGAAGGCATAACTTTTTTGGGGGGAAGCAGGAGAGGGGTGATTTTCTGTGGGCTCTAAGAACATTGATATTTAGCCATCATTTCCTAGGAGTTTTGTTCCATATTATAATTGTCTCTAGTTCCTCTAGTTACTTTTCACCTGTCATTAAAATCTGTGGCTCCCATAAAGTCTAGAGTGGTATTTGGGGGGATTTCAGGAGAAGGGCATCAAGCAAAGCATTGCTTTCCTTGCCTTGCTGTTCCACTTTGGTCCTACTCCAAGGGAATCTCCTGCTGGACATCCAGACAGAGACCAGCATCCCAGCAGATCTGGGATCCCCTGAGAGGGGTTTGAGACATAGAGAAGTGGCTGGCAGGTGGATACTGGCAGTGGATATGAAGCAAACTCCCTTTACAGACATAAACTGGGTGTCTCAAAAAGACCCTGAGATCAGGAGAATGGGCAAGACTTTGGGTTCTGTCCGGTGTGTGTTATTCAGTGGGAGTGGAGATGAGATTCCTCAGACTTTTTTGGACTGAGGGATTCCGGTACATGAGAAATGGTGGACAGCCGGGACCCAGGAAAAGAGACTGAGGCTGGACAAATGGGCTTCCGGAGATATCTAAAATACTGGGGGAGAAGGGAGGGGCAGATGGGACCTACCTTCAAGTTTTGTGTTGTGTCTCCTCACAAATTGGTGTCCCGGGAAGTCTCATGTCCTGCCTGGCACCATGCTTGCCCAGACTCTGAAATGGGGAGAAAATGCAGAGGAAGAAGCTGGCTACTCCGGAGAAGGGGAAAGGGAAGAGGCATTTCGGTACTTTTGCTGTATTCCAAAATCGGGAGGCTGGCAGAGACCTCCCTCCTCTGAGTCTGTCCAAGGCCCTGGCAGAACAGGGGCGGTGGGGCAGGAAGTAGGAGCCTTATTAACTGGTCTCATGGTCTGGGTAGGTAGAGGTCTCCCAGGCCAAAGAGGAGAGGAGGAAGTTGTTTGTCCTGAGTGAGGCCCCTACTGTGGCTCATGGATCTTTTCTGGAAGCAGTACTTCTGAAATCTGGCTGGAATTGAGGTTCCTGTCAGAAAATGGGGCTACTGGAACTCTCCCACCCCCATAATGTGATAGAGGCTACAGTGCAGGATGAGGAGAAGTAGGTTGTGGGGCAGGAATCCTGGACTTCATGGGCATGGTTTGGAGGTAAAACAAATTATTGGTAGGAAGGTGGCTAAGGGGCAAGGAAGCCTAGGTCTCCCAACCACGTGGTGCATTATGGAGAGGTAGAATTTCTGAGTTCATATTGGGCCTCTCTGCAATTTCTGTCCTCCTCCACCAGGCATGGGCTCAGGGCAAGATGGAACTCAATAGACTGTGCTTTTAAATCCCCGACTAGGGGCTTGTGTACCTCAGAGGAAGACACAATTCTCTGCCTTTCTCTTTGTCTCATTCTTAGTCCCTAGACATGACAGGAAGCAGATAGCTTGGTTACCATGGGAACTGAAGCTGAGTAATGCATTGGACTGTGGGAGAAAAGCAGAGGTGGTCCTGACATAAAGGCCCTCAGGGGAAGAGATTTGAGCAAAACCCTCATATTGAAAGAATTCACAATTTCCACAGGTAGGTCATACCCTGCAATTATTATTACACAGAAAAGACACAGGTGCGTGCGGACACACACACACACACACACACACACACGTGCACGCGTGCACACGCACACCGTTCTCTGCATCATGCTGTAGGCCCACAGGATTCTTGTGGGTGAGGCTGTGCTATGTCCACTTCAATATACACCATCACCCTTTGACCCTTCCCTTCTCACTCCTCCCTCTCTCCTACCTGCATTGTCTTTCAGGTTCTCCTCCTGTCATCCTCTATCCTTTGCCTCTTCTCTCCCTCCTTAGGTTTTCATCTTGGTCCTCCGTTGTCCTGCCCTCTCTTTCCTTCCTCCTTCTCTCTATATTTTGTTCTTCCTCGCACCCTCCTTCCCCTGTGCCCACCAAGCTACTTATGGAGTGACTAAGAATTAATTCATCCAATTATGATCAGCCTAATAATGGCCATGCATACTGAGCTTTCAGCCTGGTAGGTCAGTGCGTCATCAAATGAATCACAGACATCATTGTTACATTTGCAAATTGTGATAAGTGATATGGAATTAAATGACAAGGAGCTACGACTATGAACAACAGGGGAACTAATTTCCACGGTGGGTTCAGTGGAGGGAATGTCACTGGCATTTGGTGTTTTGCCATCCAGCATTCTCTTATCGCCTCCTCAGGTAACTGTCTTCCCCTTAATGTTGGGGGCAACTATCCTCTCCCATCATTTGCAGCATGATGGGACTCTCATGACGGGACCTAGGGATCCTGCCCTCTACTACCGAAGGTGTGAAAATGAAGTCCAACCGGATGCCGACTCACTGGGATCTAACACGTGCACCAAAACAGGGTGAGGAGCTGTTTCATCATGTCGCTGGACGCTTGTTCCTGTTTTCAAGTGCCCCAGAGTCACCTTTGTTCATATCCTTCACCCATTCCCTTTCTCATTCTTTGTCCTTCCATCTGGTCCTCCTTCTGCTCTCCTGGCTAGATCCTTTCCATTAGACGCCTAACCTCACAAGGACAAAAAGGATGGGTGAGGAGACAATAATTATAAAGTATGAGAAGGTGGAAAGCAGACAGATGAGTGATGCCTGAATTAACTGATTTACGAGCATTCAATCCTAACCCACCAGTGAGGAAACCTCCAGAGCAATGGTCTTTAACCCCCTTCACCAGACCTTCAACCTGTTTGTGAGATTGGCAGTGGCATGTTCCCCTGCAAGTTAGGGGTCGTGGTGGGGGTTGTAAATTACATGATTGCTCTAAAGTATAGTTAAGACACATTTAGACACCCAGAAACCCTCTCGGCAACCTCTAGCTGGGCAAATTGCTTTCCCCAAACCCTTGGGAGTTTGAGCAAACACTTACTCTCTGGAGGGGATAAATGGATAATTAATGGACTTTGGGATCTCAGCCTCAGGTGAAGGCAGGCATCCAAACCCAATATAGAGATTTAAGTAAAAAATCTACATAATAGTTTAATTCCTAGCCACATTCCCAACGTGTACACACCGCTGGCATCTTGCCTTTTCCCATAGATGCAGGAGATCCTTCCGTGAGAAATCTAAGCATCACAAGAGGAGAGACTTAATAACTATAGCAGGCAAAAGACTCTTGAGTTTTCATCTTCGTCAGTTCCAAATGGTTCCTAATTTCAACGTGATTTCTTCCTAGAGCCCTGGGTATTCAGGAAGGTATTTCTTCACAAACATGTGAGGGATTTTTCAAATGATTTTGGTTATTAATTTATAGTTTAGTGGCATGGTGGTCAGAGAATATACAAACCACCAAAGAATCAATTCTTTATGTACACTCCTGGAGCTCTACTTATTAAACATTTTTCTGTAACTTTTCAGTGGAATAGAGCACCAAAAGGGAATTGCATGGAACATAAAAGTACCACTCAGTAAACTATTATATCTCAAATATCTGAGAAACTACAATCCAGGTCAAGAGATCTGGCATTGCCAGCAAACCAAAATCGCCCTTATGCCTTTACCTAGTCACTGCTGTGTGCCACCTCAGCAAGTCTAACCAGTATTTTGACTTTTAACACTTTAATTGTGCCTGCTTGTGAACTTCATTGCACATGATAAATACAACATTATAGTACATATTCTTATAATCTAGCTTTCTTTTGGCAACATTATAATTTTCACTTACGCCTCTTCTTTTTTTGTTGTTTGTTACTGAGTTCATGGATATTCATTACTGAATAATATGTCAGTTTGTGTAAATATACCACAATTTTTTTGCACATCCTATTTCTGATGGACATTGCAGTAGTTTCTAGTCCCGGAGGATTAAAAATGGTACTGTGGACAACAGTCATATACGTGTCCTTCGATTCACATGTGTATGCATTTAGGGGTATATTGGCTGGATCATCTTTGTTACTTTTTCTTCCCTTATGGCAATTATTTGTAGTGACAGTGGATAACCTACTGTTTTTCATGATCTCGGAAGGATGGCTTTCAATATTTCATGATTAAGTGCAATGATTTTGGTAGGCTTTTATTATTTTTTAATTTTTTAAAAAAATATTCATTTATTTATGAGAGAGAGAGAGCACTCACGAGTGGGGGAAGGGGCAGACGGAGAGAATTTTCAAGCAGACTGACCTCTGAGCCTGGAGGCCAAGGCGGGGCTTGATCTCACAACCCATGAGATCATGACCTGAGCCAAAACCAAGAGTAGGTTGCTTAACCGACTGAGCCACACAGGTGCCCCTGTTTATGTAGGCTCTTCAAAGATATTCTGAGTGTTTTAAGAGAGTTCTCTTTTATTCCTAGTTTGCTTAGAGGTTTTACCATAAATGTGTATTTTTATTTTAAATAAATTTCCAACGTTATTGATATATAATTGACATAACATTGTGTAAATTTAAATAACATGATGAATTGATACACACATATACGTGAAATGAATACTACAATAAAGTTAGTTAACAACCCCTTTGTGGCACATAATTATAATATTTTGGTGAGAAAATGTAAGATTTCTTTTTTTAGCAACTTTCAAATATATGTAACAGTATTGTTAACTATAGTCACCGTGCTGAATATTGGAACTCCAGAACTTTTTCATCTTATAACTGAGAGTCTGCATCCTTTGACCAATATCTCCCCACATCCCGCACCCCCGAGCCCTTGGCAAACATCATCTACTGTCTGTTTCTGTGTTTGGCTTTGTTTTAGAGTCCACATATAAGTGAGATCATACAGTATTTGTCCTTGCCTGTCTGACTTATTTCACTTAGCATAATGCCCTCAGGGTCCTTCCACGTTGTCACGAATGGCAGGATTTCCCTTGTTTCTATGACTGAATAATTTCCCACTATACGATCATTTTTATCCATTCATCTGTCCGTAGTCACTTAGGTTGTTTCCAAGTTTTGGCTATTGTGCATAATACTGAAACGAACATGGGGATGCAGATATCTCTTGGAGAGTGTGATTTTGTTCCCTTCACATATAAACTCAGAAGCAGAACTGCTGAATCGTATGGTAGTTCTATTTTCAACTTTTTGGGGAACCTCCATATCATCTTCCATACCTCCTGTACCAGTTTACATTCCCACCAACAGTGCACAAGGGTTCCCTTTTCCCCACATTTGTTGGATGCTTAGTTTATTTATTTATTTATTTATTTTTGATGTAGTGTTCCATGATTCATTGTTTGCACATAACACCCAGTGCTCTATTCAATACGTGCCCTATTTAATACCGATCACCAGGCTAACCCATCCCCCCCCACCTCCCCTCTAGAATCCTCAGTTTGTTTATCGGAGTCCACGGTCTCTCATGGTTCGTCTCCCCCTCCGATTTCCCCCCCTTCATTTTTCCCTTCCTACTATCTTCTTTTTTTTTTTTTTAACATACAATGTATTATTTGTTTCAGGGGTACAGGTCTAGGATTCAACAGTCTTACACAATTCACAGTGCTCACCATAGCACATACCCACCCCAGTGTCTATCACCCAGCCTCCCCATCCCTCCTACCCCCCACCACTCCAGCAACCCTCAGCTTGTTTCCTGAGATTAAGAATTCTTCATATCAGTGAGATCATATGATACATGTCTTTCTCTGATTGACTTATTTCGCTTAGCATAATACCCTCTAGTTCCATCCACGTCGTTGCAAATGACAAGATTTCTTCTTTTTGACGGCTGCATAATATTCCATTGCATATATATCCACCACATCTTCTTTATCCATCTATCTGCTGATGAACATCTTGGCTCCTTCCATAGTTAGGCTATTGTGGACATTGCTGGTATAAACATTGGGGTGCGCGTACCCCTTTGGATCCCTACATTTGTATCTTTGGGGGAAATACCCAGTAGTGCAATTGCTGGGTAATATGATAGCTCTGTTTTCAACTTTTTGAGGAACTTCCATACTGTTTTCCAAAGCGGCTGCACCAGCTTGCATTCCCACCAACAGTGTAGGAGGGTTCCCCTTTCTCCACATCCCCGCCAACATCTGTCATTACCTGACTTGTTAATTTTAGCCATTCTGACTGGTGTGAGATGGTATCTCATCGAGGTTTTGATTTGGATTTCCCTGATGCCGAGCGATGTTGAGCACTTTTTCATGTGCCTGCTGGCCATTTGGATGTCTTCTTTGCAGAAATGTCTGTTCACGTCTTCTGCCCATTTCTTGATTGGATTATTTGTTCTTTGAGTATTGAGTTTGATAAGTTCTTTATAGTTTTTTTGATACTAGCCCTTTATCTCCTTTATCCGATATGTCATTTGCAAATATCTTCTCCCATTCCGTCGGTTGTCTTTTGGTTTTGTTGACTGTTCCCTTTGCTGTGCAAAAGCTTTTTATCTTGAGGAAGCTTAGTTTTTAAAAAATCAGATTCATGAAATACGTTCTTCTGCATCTATAGGGAATATAACAATGTTTTCTTCTTCATAAATTAATTCTGTGAAATACATTTATTTTTCAAGTGCTAAACCACTCCATTTCTAGAACAGTCTTGACTTTCTTGTGATACATTATCCTTTTGACACATATAACTGGATTTGTTTTCCTAATGTTTTACTCATGACTTTTCCTTCTATGCTTATGTGAAAGATTGGCTTGTACACTTCATCTCTTATAATGTTCTTATACTGTTTAGGCTTCATAGAATGAGATGAGAAGTGACTCCTCTTTTTCCTGTTTTCTTGCAAGTAGGTAAAATTGCCATTATTTCTTCCTAAAAGTTGTGTAGAATAAATTGGTGGGGTCATCAGAACATGGGCCTTGTTTTGTTGTTGTTGTTGTTTTCTTCAGATTACACATATTTAGTATTTTGAGGATCATTTGTTGTTTTTGTGTCACTTGTCTTTTCTTGAAATTTGTACATTACGTCTAAACCTTCAGATTTATTTACATACAGCTGCTCATGATTTCGACTAATGATCTTTTCATATCTTTATTGTTCATGGCTATGGCTCCTCCTTCATTCCAGACACTGGTTTTTAGATAACTTCTCTCTTTTTCCTTCAGGCCCACAAGGATGATGATCAATTGTGTTGTCCTTCTGAAGAACCAGCCTTGGCTATTTTGTTTTATCTTTAACTTATTAATGCTGTTATCCTTATTTCATTTCTTCTGCTTTCTTTGAGTTTAATCTGCTGTTCTATCGAATTTGTGAAATAGATACACAGGTTATTAATTTTTATTGCCTTTCTTTTCTGTAGTGTACACATTAAAGCATTATCTCACAAATTTCCATTAATATTCAGTTAAATATATGTATTTTAAATTTCATTAATGTTTTCTTCTTTGAGCTATGGGTTAAATATCCTCTAAGGAAGGATATTGCATAATGTAAAAGCCCACGGGGGATTTTCTAGTTATCACTGGGTACTAATTAAAAACTTCATGGCATTGTAGTCTTTATTATTTCATTGTCTCAAAATTTGCTGAGACCCGCTTTATGGTCAACAGGTGGTCAGTTTTGAGAAATAGCAATAGCACATGAAGAGACTATGTATCCTGCCTTGTTGAGTGCACTGATAAAAATGTCTTCGTTCAATGAGGCCAGCATTAACCCGATACCAAGACCAAATAAAGACACCACAACAAAAGCGAACGAATGTCTCTGATGAACACAGATGCAAAAATCCTCCACAAAATACTAGCAAACCGAATCTCACAATACATTAAAAAAATCATTCACCACGATCAAGTGGGATATATTCCCAGGGTGCAAAAATGGTCCAATATTTGTAAATCAATCAACATGATACATCAAATCAATGAGAGAAAGTTTAAAAACCATATGATCCTTTCAACAGATGCAGAAAAAACATTTGACAAAGTACAGCATCCATTCATGAGAAAAACCCTCAACAAAGTAGGTCTAGAGGGAACATACGTCAACATAATAAAGGGCTTATATGAAAAACCCACAGTCAACACAGTCATACTCAATGGGAAATACTGAAAGACTTTCCCCTAATGTCAGGAACATGATGAGGATGTCCACTCTCACCACTTTTATCCAGCACAGTACTGGAAATCCTAGCCACAGCAATCAGACAACAAAACGAAATACAAGGCTTCCAAATCCCTAAGGAAGAAGTAAAACTTTCACATTTGTAGATGACATGATACAGCATATGGGAAACCTGAGAGACTCCACCAAGAAACTGCTAGAACTAATAAACAAATTCCTTAAAGTCCCAGGATACAAAATCAATGTATGGAAATCTGTTGCCTTTCTATACACTAAGAATGAAGCAGCAGAAAGAGAAGTTGAGAAAATTGCACCAAAAAGAATGAAATACCTAGGAATAAGCTTAACCGAAAAGGTGAAAGATCTGTACTCTGAGAACTACAAAACGCTGATGAAAGAAATTGAAGAGGACACCAAGAAATGGAAAGACATTCCATACTCATGGATTGGAAGAACAAATATTGTTAAATGTCTATACTACCCAAAGCAATCTACAGACCTAATGCCATCCCAATCAAAACACCAACAGCATTTTTCACAGAACTAAAACAACAACAAAAAAAGTCCTGAAATTTATGTGGAACCACAAGGCACCACAGATAGCTAAAGTAATCCTGAAAAAGAAAAACGAAACTGGCGGTATCACAGTTCTAGAATTCAAGTTCTATTACAGCGCGGTAGTAATCAAAACAGTATGGCATTGACACAGAAATAAGAGACATAGATCAGTGGAACACAATAGAGAGTGCAGAAATTAACCCACAGTTATATGGTCAATTAAAGAATGATAAAAATGGTAAGAGTCTACAATGGGGAAAAGACAGTCTGTTCAACAAATGCTGTTGGGAAAACTGGACAGCTACATGCAAAAGAATGAAACTGGACTGCGTTCTTACATCATACACAAAAATAGGCTCAAAATGGATTAAAGACCTAAATGAGAGACCTGAAACCACAAAAATGCTATAAGAGAGCACAGGCAGTAATTTCTGTGACATCAGTCAGAGCAACATTTTTCTAGATATGTCTCCTGAGGCAAGGAAAACAAACGCAAAAATAAACTATCGGGACTACATCAAAATAAAAAGCTTCTGCACAGCCAAGGAAAGAACAAAACTAAAAGGCAACCTACTGAACGGGAGAAAATATTTGCAAATGACCTATCCAATAAAGGGTTAATAGCCAAGCTCTACAAAGAACTTCTACAAATCAACACCCCAAAACCAAATTTAAAATCCAATTTAAAAATCGGCAGAAGACATGAACAGACATTCCTCCAAAGAAGACATCCAGATGGCCAACAGACACATGAAAAGATGCTCAACATCACTGATCATCAGGGAAATGCCAATCAAAACTACAATGAGCTATCACCTCACACCTGTCAGAATGGCTAAAATCAACAACACAAGAAACAACAGGTGTTGGTGAGGATGTGGAGAAAGGGGAACCTTCTTGCACTGTTGGTGGGAATGCAAACTGGTGCAAGCTGCTCTGGAAGACAGTATGGGGATTCCTCAAAAAGTTAAAAGTAGAACTACCCTATGATCCAGCAATCAGACGACTGGATATTTACACAAAACATACAAGAACACTAATTCAGAGGGATCCTTAACCCACAGTTATATGGGTTAGAAAGCTGTTTATTGCCACGTTACACACAATTGCCAAATTATGGAAGCAGCAAAGGAGCAAAGGAAACAAAAGAGCAAAGGAAAAAGAGAGAGAGAGAGAGAGAGAGAGAGAGAGAGAGAGAGAGGAACCAAGAAACAGACTCTTAACTATAGAGAACAGACCGATGGTTACCAGAGAGGAGATTGATGAGGGGATGGTAAAAATAGGTGAGGGGGATTAAGAGCACACTTATCATGATGAGCACTGAGTAATCTATGGAATTGTGGAATCACTATATTGTACTATATTGTACACCTGAAACTAATATGAGGATGTATGTTAACTACACTGGACTTAAAATTTTAAAAACATATCTATCTATCTATCTAGATATAGCCAAGTTTCTTTATTGTATTTTTAAAATCTTTTTTATCTTTGCGATTTTTATCAGTATGTTCTGTCAGTTACTGAGAAAAGTGTTTGAAAACCTCCCACTGTGATTACAGATTCACATATATGTCCTAGCAGCTCTGTTAAGGTTTGCATCATAGTTTGAGACTGTGTTATCGAGAGCAAACAGGCTCATAACTTTTATTTCCTTGGTGAGTTGGACCTGTTATGATTATGAAGTATCCGTCCTTACCTATTATAATGCTTCTTTGCCTAAAAGGCCAAAGTTTCTGATGTAAATAAAGGTACATTATTAATATTTTAAGGTGTATGTTTTTCTAATTTGTAATGTTGAAATTTTCCGTACAGTTACAGCTGAAGTACATCTTTGTAAGCAGCATATGGTTGATTTCTGTCTTCTTCTCCTCCTTACCCCCCCTCATCCTCCTCCTTTTCCTCCTCCTCAGCCTTGTGCCTCCAGACTGTTAACCTTTGTCTTTTAATTGGAGTATTTGCCTTTAAAGTGATTGTTGACACATTCAGGTTTATATCTACCATCTTACTATTTTCTATTTCTCCTGCTTGTTTGTGCTCATTTATCTCGTAGTTTTTGCCTTCGTTAGGATTAATTTTAAAATGTGTCTGGTCTCCACCTCCATCACCTTTGATAGATATTCACTTTTTCATTGTTCTTTGAGTGGTTATATGGAGACTACTACAGGCACTTTTAACTTGTCATAGTCTAATGTAAATTGATCCATTCATGTCATCACAGAAAATGTAACTACCTTAGAACACTTAGTGCACATTTACCCTCTCCTTACTTTAATATTACTGCTGCCAGTTTAATCACTCGTAGATACACACACACAAACACACGTGGTTTTAACCTCAAAAGACATTATTATTTTGTCTTTATCAGTATCATTTAAATATACCCACACATTTATTCTGTACGTCACTCTTCTTTACTTCCTAATCTTTACGTTTGATCAGAGGTGGTTCTTTTTCTGCTTAGAGAATACACTAAAGTATTTGCTTTAGAGTGGATGTGCTGGTGAAACATCCCTTTTCCAATTTAAATTAATAGATTTTAATGTTTACCTCAGTTTTGTGCTTAGAATAGAATTGTTTGGAAAGCAGAGTGTTCCTGCATACTCCTTCTCCCCACCACCTGCAGCCTGCTCTTGGTTTCCCCTATCATTTACATCTTCTATTTCTGTGGTCCGTCCCTTACAAGTGATGAACCAATCAATGTTGATTCATGATTATTAAAATCCATAGTTTACATCCCGGTTCCCTCTTTGTGTTGTACTTTTGACAAATGTGTAATGACGGGTCTATCATTACTGTAACATAGAGAATACTTTGACTGTCCTAAGACTCCCTTTTGCTCCATTTATCCTTCCTTCCTTCACTCCCCCCAAATCCTGGCAAACATTGATCTTTTTAGGGTTTCCATAGCCTTGCCTTTTCCAGAATATCATATGTGGTAGTTGACATCATACAGTAGGCAGCCTTTTCAGATTGTCTTCTTCCATGTTGCAACGCGCTTTTAGGTTCCTGAATGTCTCTTTGCAACTCGGTAGCTCTTTTGTTCTTGTCGCTGAATATGGACGTTATATGGGTGTACCAGAGTTTATTCACTTACCTATTGCACGTCATCTCCTGTTTCAGCTTTACTGAGCTAGGGTTGACAAGTAATAATTGCATATATTTAGGTGATACAACATAACGTTTTGATGAACACAGTGGGATGACTACCATGATCAAACGAATTAACATAGTTACCCTTTTTTTTGGGTGGTGAGAACACTTGGTATGTAAGCTCTCAGCAAATTTCAAGTATATAATACACTGTTATTTACTGTCGTCACCATGCTGGAACGATTGCATTCAAGTTTTAGCAATTATGAATAAAGCTGCTATAAATTTTTGTGTGCAGGCTTCAGAGTAGACAAATGTTTTCGACTCAACTTCGGTAACTACCAAGAAGCATGATGACTGGATCATATAATAGGAATATGAAACATTCATTGTTTTGTTTGTCTGAAAGTGTCTTTATTTCCCCTTCATCTTGAAGGGTATTTTTCCTGATTATAGAGCCCTAAGTTGGCAGTAACATTCTTTCAGCACTTTGAATATATGTTTCTACATACTCTGGACTTCCTTGTTTAGGTTTGAAAGTCAATTGTCACTCTCATTGTCTTGTTCTGAAACCCATGCTTTTATTTACCCCCTGGTTCCTTTCATGATGTTCTCTTTTTATTGCCCCCCCCCCCCCCCTTTTTTTTTGGTTTGACAGTGTAAGTTTAAAAGATGTTTACTTTAGAATTATCTTGCTCGGGATTCTTAGTCTTCCTTGAGTCTTGAGCAAGCTGTTATTCATGAGCTTTGGAAACACCACACCCTTATCTGTTCAAATATTGCCTAGGCACTTTTCTCTGTCGTCTCATCGCTTAACTCCAACTGAAATATGTTACACCTGTGTTAGCCTCTGCAGCCACTGATTCCCTTCCTACCCATTCTGTGTTTTCCATCATCTTTTCTCTCTCTATTTTATTCTGGATATGTTTATCTGACCCATCATCTAATGCACTAATCTCTCCTCACCATGTGTTACCTGTTGAAAATGTATCCAATACGGTTCTTGCTTTCAATTATTTTTAATACGTAAAACATCTGTGTTCTGTTTCTTTTTTGTTTTGTTGAGATATACGTTACATTCAATAAACTATACCTATGTAAGTGTACAGTCTGATGATTTTTGACAAACTGAAACGTGTATAACTACCACCAGTGTCAAGATAGAGAACATTTCCAGTGCCCTGCAAAGTGCCCTCCTGTGCCTTCCAAGTCACTCTCCTTGCTCCATCTCTAGCCGTGGGCAACCACCAAGCTCCCTTGACTCCTTTGAGCTTTAACTTCTCAAGAATCCAGTGGCTACCACTAGATTAAAACTAGACAAAAACCACAAAATGATCCTTGAAGGTAAAACCAAATCCTGACAAGTAGGAAAGGAAAGCTGCAAACAGGAGGAAGAAACATTGACAAGATACAGGAATAAAGTAATCTTATATAAGACTTTAAGTAAAAACTGTTAAAATGAAAAAAAAGTGAGTTTCAATTCAATGGCATATTGCGGTGTCTTGCAGCTCTCCTGCTTAGCAATCTCTGCCTTTTATTAGAAAAGTTTGGAACATATACAATTAGCTTAAGTATAGGTATGATTGGCTTTAACTTCATCCTCTTATTTTGAGTAGCTTTATTTCTTTTTCTTTCCTTCTTTCTAGCTTCCTTGCTTCGTTCCTTCCTTCTTTTATTTCCTTCTTTCCTTTATTTGTCTTTTCATTCTTTCTTTAACCCAATTCCCTCACCCCCTTATGTATAACTGAAGTATTTTTCTTTTCCTTTTTTGGAGTATTTTTCAGTATTCCAATTTTAGTCTACATCTTGGTTTAATACTTCTTCCTTTTGTTTTATATGTAAGTGGTTCCTGTAGGGATTACATTATACATAGTTAAAATTAGGCCTTTCACCTTCGATGATAAAATTTTTCTTCACGTACAAAGGAAAAACTTATATAGTATGCTTTAATTTCTACATTCCCATCTGTTTGCTCTTGTTTCCATAGACTTTATCTATATATACATTGTATCCCCCACAACGCATTGTTTTCGGTTTTCTAAACATTCAGTTAACTTTTTTTAAGATTTATTTATTTACTTGACAGAGAGAGAGAGAGAGAGAGAGAGAGAGAGAGCGCACTGAGTAGGGGGAGGGGAAGAAGGAGAGAGAGAGGGAGAGAATCCTCAAGCAGACTCCCTGCTGAGCAAGGTGTCCAAGGCAGGGCTCAATCTCAGGAGCCTGAGATCATGACCTGAGCCCAAATCCAGAGTCAGACACTTAACCTACTGAGCCACCCAGGTGCCCCAACATTCAGTTAATTTAATTTATTTTTTTATTTATTTTATTTAATTTATTTAATTTTATTTATTTGAGAGTGAGAGAGAGAGAGCACGAGTGGGGTTGAGGGGCAGGAGGAGAGAGAGAAGCAGACTCCTCGCTGAGCAGGGAGACTGATGTGGGGCTCGATTCCAGGACCATGGGATCATGGCCTGAGCTGACGGCAGACGCTTAACCCATTGAGCCAAGCAGGCACCCCAACATTCAGTTAACTTTTAAAGAAAGTTTTTGAAAAGTAAACTAATTAACCCTCCCTATATTTACCATCTCTATAGCTATTCATTCATTTGTGTTCATCTGGGTTGACATTTGGTATGGGTTTCCTTAGTCCTAAAAGAATGCATTCAATATTTTCTGTAGTGGAGTACACTACTGTTCAATTCTAATAATTTTTTGGTTGAAAAAAACTTTTTTGCCATTAGTTCCTTAATTGTATTTTTAAATTCAGTGATGTAGACTTCTTCTGGACCTCCAGCTCCAGAGATGTGAACACATGTATAGATTCTTGTAGCCACCATCACAATATGTATTCAGAACACTTCTACAGCCCCCAAGAAGTCCCTGGTGCTATCCCTTTGTAGTCACACTCTTTCTCTACACCTAACCAGGGCACCACCGACTTGCTCTCTTTTATGATAGTTTTGTCATCTCAAGAAAGTCGTATAAGTGGAACCGTTTAAAAAGTAACCTTCTGGGGCGCCTGGTTGGCTTAGTCGGTTAAGCGTCTGCCTTCGGCTCAGGTCATGATCCCAGGGTCCTGGGATGGAGTCCTGCACTGGGCTCCCTGCTCAGCCAGGAGTCTGCTTCTCGCTCTCCCTCTGCCCTGCTCGTGCTCTCCCCCTCTCTCTCAGTCTCTCTCTCTCAGTCTCTCTCTAATAAATAAATGAGATCCTTAAAAAATAAAATAAAATAAAATGTAACCTTCTGAGCCTAGCTTCTATCACGAAGCACAATGCTTTTGAGTTTCATCCAAGTTGTTGACTGTATCAATACTTCATTCCTTTACACCATTTAATTGTCTGGAAAGAATACACTTTGTTGCAGGATATTTGGGCTGTTTCTAGTTTGGGGTGGTTATGAACAGAGCCGCTACAAACATTCACTTACAGGTTTTCATATGAACTCAAGCTGAAATATCTCTAGGAGTAATACTTCAGAGTGAGATCGCTAGGTCATATGGGTAGGTATATGTTTAACTTCATAAAAAGCAATAACATAGTTTTCCAAAGTGGTTGTACCACCTTATATTCCCTTCAGCAACATGTGGTGAACCCAGTTCCTGCCCATCCTCAACACCATTTGATATTGTCACGTGTTTGTGTGTTTTGTTTTATCTTTTTTCTTTTTTTTTGCTTGCTTGCTTTTTCTAATTTCAGCAATTTTAATGTAGGAATACCGGTATCTCACCATAGTTTTAATTTGCATTGTCTGAGAGCCAGTGAGTGTGCTCATCTGTTCATGTGCTCAATTGCCACCTATATATCCTTTTTATTGATGTATCTCTTCAAATATTTTTGCCATTATTTTCTTACTGTTGAGTTTTGACAGTTCCTCATCTACTCTGGATACAAGCCTTCTGTTGTTTAGCTAATTGTAAATACAGTCTCCCATCCTGAGATTTTTCTCCTCAAACCCTTAACAGCATCATTCACAGAAAGAAAACGAAGCTGGGTGGGGGGATGGAGGCGGCGTGGTGGTGGCAGTGTGGAGTTTTTCTACCTAGAGCATCTTTCTCAAACCCAGGTCAAAGATTTTGTCGTTTCCTTCTAAAAGTTTTACAGTTTCATATTCTTGATTTCCATCTAAGATTTCTTTTTAGTGAGTTCTAGTATAAGATGTGAGATCCTTTTTCTTTTAGATGGAGATCCAGTTTTTTCCACACATTTGTTGAAAAGTTCTAAATGTGGGTAATGTGATTCCTCTGCATTTATTTTTTTTCATACTTTTTTGGCTATTCTTTTTGTTTGTGTGTTTGATTTTAGGTTCCACATAAGCCTTAGGATCGGCTTGTCTATGTCTACAACAAATCCTGCTGCCGGGATTTTCTTTGGAATTACAAAGTCCAGAGATCAACTTCAGAAGAATTGACATCTTTGCTATGTTAAACATTCTAATCTATGACCATGGTATGTTCCTCCATTTATTTAGGTCTTCTTTTGTTTGCTTTTCCAGCGTTTTGCTGTTTTTAGTATGTAAATACCCGGCATCATTTGTTAGATCCACATCCAAGAATTGACTTTCTTTTTTGACTGGTAAATTTCTTTTTCCAACACTTCTTTGCTAGTGTATAGGGATATGGTTGATTTTTTGGTGTGTTTTAGTCTTGTATCCTGCACTCTAGATGAATTGCTTTATTAGTTCTAGGACATTTTTGTATATCTGTACGATTTTAACAGAGACAATCAGGTTGTCTGTGAATAGGGGCCATTTTGATTTATTTGATTGATTTATTTTTTTAAAGATCTTATTTACTGACTTGAGATAGAGAGCGAGAGCTAGGGAGAGGAGGAGCGGGGTGGGGGTGCGGGCGGGGAGGGGCAGAGGGAGAGAGAAAAAGAGACTCCCTGCTGAGCACAGAGCCCTGACCTGGGGTCTATCCCAGGACCCTGAGATCATGGGCTGAGCCAAAGGCACGTGCTTAGCCAACTGAGCCTCCCAGGTGCCCACCGTTTTGATTTAATCTCCTGATGCATGCCAGCCCGTGGATAGAATATCCAAAGCACTGAAGCAGAGAAATAGAAGGCCGGTCGACACGGAAGATTACATACTGCATGTTTATGTGTTAACAGACTCTAGGGGAGAGAATTCTAATCCATGATGATATAGAAAGAAGGTCAGTGGTGGCCTAAGGCGGGATGTGGATGGTAGGAATTCACTGGGAAGGGGCGCAAGGGAACACTACTAGATGCTGAACCTGTTCTCTGTCTTGATTGGGGTGGGAGTGACATGGATGGTAGCATTTGTCAAAGTCCATGGAACTGTCCACCTAAATGGGCATTATTTTGATTGTAAATTAAACCTCAGTAAAGCGGATAAAGAGAACCCTGTGGTTAGGTTGGTTTGGAGGAGCTCAGGTGGCTAAATGGCCAAACAGAGACCTGTGATAATGAAAGCGTTCAGGGCCTTTCACCCCTATTCAGAGGGTGTACTTGTGGGCACCAAGCAGAAGGCTCTAGCCAGGCTCTCCTCCGCACCCACCCCCGCCACCACACAGATGAACAAGGCGCGCTTCAGAACCAGAATTTGAAACTACACTGGTTGGACTCCATCTCCTGGGAAATGTCCTTCTGCATTGATTTTTGCCCTTACCTTTGCCCCCCACTGCATTCCAACCTTGTGCCTTGCGTCCCTTTTTCAGGTGGAGGGGTGGGAAAGCAAGAGGAGGAGATTTGAGAGGGTGGCCTGATCGTAGGGGTCCTCCACGGTGTCCCCGTTCCAGTGGCTAGGACCCCAAAGTTTCCTAGACAGCTTCAGAGACAGCCTAAAGCCTAATTAGCAACTGCAGCTCTTCCACAAGGCACATGTTGATCCGGCTCTCAGGCATCTCAGATTCCTGGCTAAAGGCAATGGGCTAGTGGTAGTAGAGCTCCACCTTTCCGTTTCTTACCTCTCTGCGTTCAGAAGGCTCACTTTCACCTAGAACTTGTCTCTGACATCTGCTCCCTCGAGGCACCGTGAGGTAGCAACATGCTGTAATTCTCTAATGTTTTTCCAAGGCCATGTACAAATTCAGACTTCCACGGACACTGTAGCGGAGTTGCTTTGTTCCATATCCTCCTCAACTCTAGCCCCACCATCTTTGTCATTTTCTTCTTTCCTGTAGTCATTGGGTATGCACGCTGCTTTTCCTTTCTGCAGTTCTGCAACCCGTAGACATGTCAACTACCACAAAATAGAACTGCATGTATTGGCTGAACCACAGACCAAGGCAGGAAGCCTGGCAAGGGACTGTTGTGTCACCTTCAGGTGTGACAGCCCATTTCTGACGTGGATGCTGAAGTGCTGGCATCCTGGGAAACTGTGAGGCTGTGAGGGGAGCATTCAAAGTCATATTTGAAGCGTACGATATCCCGTGGGTTTGTATCATTTCTATGATGTTGGTTTCCAAATAAAGGGCACTTGTAATATGGAGTCATCCCAAATTGAAACCCGGGGAACTTGAGAACTTGACATTGGTCAAGTCATTTCCTCTGCCTGGTCCTCAGTCTCCTCACTGGAAAAGGGGATGGGGTTTGGGGTGCTACTAGATTTCCGGTAACTTCCAATCTCTACTGCTCGGTACTGTCTTTGGGACCATGAGGCAAGCAGTGTAAGTAACCTTAACTGTGCAGATGACGGGATGGAGGCTCTGAGAGGTGAAGTGACCTGCCCGAGGTCACGGGGCTCAGAGGGCCAGGGAGGGGTGTCAGTCTCAGGTGCTTTTCACAGGACCCCCACCTCAGACACTCATAGAGTGGGGGAGGAGCACATTCACCTGTCATTCTCCCACTGCTTTACCCACTTCCTACTTTCTTTCATGCGCAGGCCACGCCAGCTGTGCCCAGCCGCCCTGGGAGCTGGGCCAGGCAGTGCTGGGCACATGCTCTTACCCCTATTACTCAGTGAGGAAACTTGAGGCCCAGAGAGATGCCTCAAGACTGGGAAAGCAGACCCACAGGACCTCAGAGCTGGGGCACCCTCAGAGTACATCTATCTAGCCCAATCCTGTGCTGTGACAGGTGGGAACTCTGAGGGCCAGAGGGAGAAAAGGCTGGGCCAAGGTCACTTGCCCAGGTGGTGGCAGAGCTAGGACAGAGACCTCAGGCAAGTCACTTCCCTCCTCTGGGTCCATTTTGTCACGTGTGCCATGGGGAACAGTAGCCCCCGCAGAGTATCAGCGAGGACGGGATGAGGTCTTGCACCCAGAGCACCGGGCCCCAGGGCCTGACCATGACGATGACAAAGACGAGGAGGAGGAGGAGCGGGATGGATGCCCAGGATATTGCCAAAGCTGATGTCTTAGGAGGCTGGGAGGGTGGTAGGAGCCTTGAAAGCCCAGGAGGAGCCTCGGGGGCAGGGAAGCCATGAGGGGTTTGGACCTGGCCCAGTGAAGGGAGCTGGGAAGTGGTAAGGGCAGCCTGGCTGGGAGAGGGTGGCTATTGTTGGAGAGTGGTGAGAGATGGGGGTGTTGCTCCCACGACACTGTGAGCCCCTCCGAGGCAGTGGGAGCCGGCTGCAGTGGGCAGAGCATGCATTTAGCCTTGAAGGGTCTTGGGTTGGGGTCCCAGGAAGGACCCCTGCCTTGGTGTCACGTTTGCCCTGTGAGGGAGCAGGTGGAGAGCCTCCCAGCTGACCTGCCTGCCAGTCAGTCTGTCAGCATTCCCCTAGGCGCTCCTTCCTCCCTGTCCCAGAGGCCACCCCACTGCTTTCTTCCTCCCCGCCCACCCTGCTCTCAACTACCCGTTGAGTAGTGCAGAGTGCGGCTCTGGGGAAACCCGCCCCCCGACCCCCACCAGGAGAGGCCAGCCAGGGAAAAGGAGGATGGAAGAGGGGAGTGGTGCAAGCCCACCGGCCTGGGGAGGTGGCACTGTCCCCAGCACCCTGCCTGTCTCTGAGAGCTGCTTTCTCCTCCTTTCCAGATGAGATGCCGTATCTCAGGTGTCCTCTGCACCCAGTGCTCAAACTCCTGCCCGTGGCCTTGGGTGAGTGCCTGCACCCTCATCTATGGAAAGGCATGTGCCTGCTGTGTGCACCAGCAGGGTCCTGGGAGGGTCCCAGGGTGAGAGGACCAGAAAAGTCTCGAATCATTCATCACCCCAGGACTGGGCTCCCAGGCATCCTTCATCCCTCTCACATCCCAGACCGTGCGTCAGTAAAGCCAAAGAGGAGGGGACTCAAATTCTGTCGGAATCACAGTGTCCTCGTGGCCAAGCAGGGACCCAGCCGCCGGGCAGGCAGAAACCACAGCAGTGGCCAGCAAGGCAGAAATCCACCTGAAGCCCGACTTTAGGGGGAGGAAAGCTTACACAGCTTAGCTTCCTGGGGGTATCACCTATGCAGCCCCACAGGACCCTGTGCGCGGAGGGGCTGCACACCTAGCTCAAGCCCAAGCCGTCGCTCTCTCGGAATTCTTCATCATTTTTGAGCAAGGGGGCCCACGTTTTTCATTCTTCACTGGGCCTGTGAAATCATGGGCCTGGATCTGGGTCAGGAGCCCAGTCTGGGGGAGAGAAGGGAACCTCTTCTTGGGGAAAAGAGGCAATGGGGTGCGGGGGCCCTTACCCGAGTCACTCCTACTTCTTAACCTGGGGCCTCGTCCGCCCAAGTGTGGACATCACAGGGAGCCGACAGAGCTCCGGACACTGTCCCAGCCTGCCACTGAGCCCTTCCCAGGCGTCTCTGCTCTCACTGCCGTCCACTGGAGGGATTGCAGTCCCAGCCGCACTCCTGCAGGGACCACCCAGCCCTTGAAGACACCAGGACATAGGCCTGGCCTTGGCTTCACTGGGAGGGCCCTGTTTCCAGTGAAGAAGAGCTCCGGAGCCCACCAGCAGGCCTCGGGTCAGGGTCACAGGCTGTCGAGGTCTGTTTTCATCGAACCTACTCTGAGGGCAATAATGGCTCCTCCTTCAACCTGCTGGAGGGGTGAGATGTCGCCGAGGCCTATCTCATTGTCCTTGAGGGTCCATGTGAGGGAGGGATGAGGTGCTGAAGTTGTGTGGAGGAGGAGGGAAGGGTTCCAAGATGGCGCCTCCAAAGATGGGGTGGAGGAGGTGGGTCTTGGTGGATGTCTGTGGACCCTGTTCCTTGGTGGGAGGGACGGTGGCACCAACCCACAGCCTTCCACGCCATCCCTTTTCCTGCCACCGCCCCCACCACTGGCGTCTTAACTGGGGTTGTACCGTGGAGGAAATCACGTCACTATGTGGACAGGAGCCTCTCGAAACTCATGGCCTAGACACTCAGCTGGCATCTCCACATCTTCTCGGCGCCCTCCCCACACCTGCTGCCTTCCAGGCAGAGGCGGGCAGTGTCTATGTCGGAGCCCCCAGCCACGTGCCGCTCAGAGCACCACGTGCACAGGTACGTGCGCAAATAAAGGAGGAAACGTCCCAAGTAATTTTGCAACTTTACTGTAACACTGATACCAAAAACATGAAAACACGACAAAAGCGCACAACAAAAGCACACAACAAAAGCAGGAAGGGCAAAGGGAGCTTCATCTTGCATGCCATCTTGGATGGGCAGGTAGAAGCTGCCTAGAGTGCTGTGTGAAGGAGGGATCCGAGGAGGCACTCTGGCTTGATGAGGGACAGCCGCGGTTCATCAGCGTTGTCTGTAACACAAGACACAAAAGCAGAACTATGAACAGACATGAGACGGGGGGGGGGGGCAAGGGGACACGAAGAAACAAACAAGTGTCTCTCACAACTCCTTGTTCCCCCACTGCACCACCCGGGCCTGCCCCCGACTTGACTTCTCACAGCCCCTCCCTCGGAGTTTCAGGTATCCACTGCAAATCTCACTGGATCCAGGAGAAGAAGTTGGCACTCGTTCTGGCGGCATTTCTGGTCCGGATGGTGGAGCTGGTGCTGGGCCCATCTAGAATGCTGGTGCTGGCCCCACCGTTGGTGCCACTGCTGACGCCAGCTCTCCACGTGGCTCTCCGGTTGGCACGGTTGCTATTCAGAATGTACTGATGGTATCTGGCCCAGAAAGCGAAGGGGATCCTGGCCCAGGCGTCGCCAAAATCTCCATCCTCATCCCAGGTCAGGAGCTCCACCTGTATGTCATCCCAGCTCCAGCGTCCAATCAGAGCTTCATCCCCGATGTTCATCTGGGCTCTCATCTGGGCCCTGGCATGTTCCTCAGCCATATCCACATCCATCGTCTTGAAAGCATCATCCACAGCCTCCAAGAAATGAGCCTTCCATTCCCGGGGGTCTCGGTTCTGATTCTGCAGTGGAGTAACAGACACCATCCGCACAGCTACCCCACATTCACTGAGCACCTGCTTCCTGCCATACACCCTCCCGTGGGCTGGGCATGGTCACGAGGCAAGTCGAGGCCACTGGAATCCGACTCTCCTATGACTCCGTGCCAGCCCTGGGGCCTCACCCCATCCCTCACACTTACTGCACTTGTGAACTTGGGCAAGTGACCTACTTAGGAACCTGTCTGGATCCTCACTGGACCAACAGCCTGAGGGGGAGGCCGTAGCCAAGAAACAGAGAGGGTATGACAAGCACCAAACTCACACCACACTGCCTGGCCCCAAACAGAGGCTCCCCTGTTACCTGGGCGATGAATCTCAGCACCCTCATCTTGCTGGTCTCGTGGCGGGCTCGCAGGCCCCAGAGGAATTCATACTCGGGTGGGCTGCTGTTGGGGATCTTCTTGTATTCCAGGTACCTCAGTGCAAGAGGAAGAGAAACATTTGCTTCCAGCCAGGCAGAACTGTCGTCGCACCAAGGGCTCCCGGGTAGGCCCTTCCCAGTCCCAATACTGCAGCCCAGCTCCTGCGGGAGGACTGTCCTGGCCCTCCGGCCCTCCGGCCCATGCCTCACTCCCACGCTCACTCCCAGGGTTTCTGCCTCCAGGACTGAGGCCTACAAAGCCCCAGGCCGCTCGCTGGTCCTGCCCAGAAGAAGCCACGTGGAGGTGCGGGGTGGGACACGTGTCGGGTAACTGTTCGTAGGAAGGCCACAAGTTTCACGCCCTTTGTCACAATGAACCCAGATGCCCCTCGGGTGTGTTGTAAACCCAGGAGCCATTGCTTCAGGCCCTCTGCTATGAGCACACTCCATCGCAGGCTCCCATCCACGGCCTGGTGGAACCCTGGGACAGTCCGCCATAGAAGAGGATCGTAAAGGGGGGAAAAGCGGCACACTCCGTGCGTACTCCCCACTCTGCGTGTGTGCGCATGCGCGTGTCTGGGCCAGTCTGTTGTGCCTGTGTGAGTGCACGCCTGTGTGAGGACCGAGGACAGGGTGGGCCTGACCGGAAAGTTAGGAGGCCTGGGCTCCAGGACCAAATGGGCCCCTTACCAGCTGGGGCCAAACTCAAGACTTCTACTCTCCGAGCCCCAGGTTCCCAGGATGTAAAGCAGGAGACATTCGCCAGCCGCCCACAGGGCGGGTACCAAATGGCACGGTGGTTCTAATACACCTTGCGCCGTGTCCTCTGCCGACTTCGACTCCCTTTGCCCAAGGCTGCGCTGGAATTCCACTCCCTGCCAACACTCACATACCCCGCCCACCCTCACACCAGAGACACCTATCCCTCTGGCTCTAAGATCTGGCACAGGGAATGGCTTGCTCAGCCACATCAGCCCACGAGGAGTGCACGAGTGTGAGACGAAGTTAACTTGGCCACTACTTACTTCTGCTTCACGAAGTCCTCCGTAATGAGCTTCCTCAGGTCTCCAAGGAATGGGTGCCTCACCCTGAGGGCCAGGAAAGGAATCCATGACTACACACAGGGGCGGTGCCCGGAGGTGGGCAGGAGCACTCCCTAGCAGGATGGACAGCTTCCAAGTCTGTGTGTGTGTCGGGGGGGGGGGGGCAGCGCATCGCCATGGAGGCCTGGGGTGGCAGCAGGGGCCACAGGGCCACATGTCAGGGATGCCCTAGGCAAGGGTGTGATCGGAACCCCTAATTCTGATGGGTTCTCTTGGGTCCCATCTGGGGACAGAGAGGGGACATGGAGCAGAGACGGGCTGAGAGTTTGGGACCATTTCCCCATGCACCCCAGCGGGACCCTCTGCGCTCTACCCAGGCCAGGAGGTCCACTCCCCTGCACCAGGCCCTCAGGCTAATCCCACCCCGGGGCCACCGGGGCCCAAGGACAACACCAAGGGGCGGGAGCCGAGAGCCCAATCATACCCAGGGCGCAGTCCCATCTTGCGTAGTGCCTCCCAGAGGACAGCTGTGAGGGGAGAAGAGCCACAGGTATTCAGCACACAAAGCTGGGACTGTGGGCAACCCCCCAGCTGTGGGTCCAGCCACTCACCCTCGCTGGCACGGTTGCCATTCATGAAAATGACTCCTAGAATCACCAAGAGGAGGCTCAGCCTGGGAGTGTCCTTGGTCCTGAAGGTGTAGAAAGAGGGATCCTGTCCAGCAGCCATTTGCCCGAGGGACTAGGGCTGGCTCACCCAACTAGCTCTTCCCGGATGGCTGGGCTACCGGGCCATTCTTCCCACTCAACATATGGCTTGCTCTCTCATCCAGACCATTCATTCCTCTGTCTGAGACTGAACCGCTTCACGCCTCAAACGTGGATGCGAACACTCCCTCCCAGAGTTCCGTCCAGGATGGGGTCAGGCGGGGAGCCACCACTTGGCAACAGTGTGTCCAGAGGCACATCCAGACCTTCCCTGCCCTTTGAGCGTCCGGAGTTACACTGGATGGGAAGCTTCCTTCCCCCCGGATCACTCTGCCAAGCCCAGGCCAAGCGCGTAGCAGGAAGAGGCAGGCAACAAGGAGCCTGCTTTCCTAGGAAGATGGGGCGGGGAGGTGGCAGCGGGGGGAGGGGGGGTGGACGTGGGGGGTCCTGAGAGCAGCAAGGCTTCACCCCAGGCCACTTCCCCTTTCATCCCCTAATTACTGGGCACCACTACCTGTGGGTGGGAGCTGTGCCAGGCACCAAAGCCCTGTTTTCCCGTTTCTCTGAGGGGACGGGGAGGGGGAGGCACCAGTGAGGAAGGCCACAACCCTCCTGCCCTTTCTTACTTTCCCAGGAGGCGAGCTGAGGAATCCCGTGTGCACACAAGAATGTACAGGTGTTCTTCCTTGTCAATTTCCTTCAGATGGATCCCAAACTTCTACGTGGGGTAGGAAACAACATGAGAGCAGAAACCCACACTGCCTGTCCTGCAGGCAGTCCCTCAGTTCCCCGTTAGAACTTTCCCTCACCAGGGTCGCTGAAGTTATGGGGAAGGCTCGAGAAGAGAGGCTGCAGAGGGACTGCCCTGTGGGAGCTCTGGCACTGGCCAAAGCAGTAGGACCCACTTCAGGAGAGCAGGGACACTGAAAGAATCTGAGGGAGAGGAACCCTCCGGGGAAGCAAGTATGCAGTGGACGCTCCCGGGAGGAGAAGCTGGGGAAGCCTTCCCGGAGCAGGTAGTACTGAAAGGGGGCCTCAAGGGGCTGCAGGGCTCAAGGCTTCCCTGCAGCTCTTGTACCACAGTGAGCTGCCCGGGCACTCGCCCACCTTCTCCAGAGTATATGTTGCTCGTTCAATGATCTCAGGGAAATGTTCGTCGTATTCTCGGATGACGTCCTTCATCATGTCTGCAAGAGGCGAGAGAGGTGGAGAGAGCACCTGGGCTGAGCAGGGGCCAAAGAGCTGCAGCAGCCCCTCCGTCAGCCCTGCTGAGGGGAGCACCGTCGGGACCCCCTCCCTGACCCATACTGTGCAAATGGAGCGATCAGCTGGGTGTGCTCGGTGGAGACAGCTGATGCTGGACGGGACAGTGGAAGGGCAGAGCTCGGGGACGGGGCCCAGGTTGCCCACCTGAGCGCTTGATGGGGATCTTCTTGTAGTCCTTAATCATCAGATATTTCACCAACTTATTCGCCTGGAGAAGGAGGAGCACACAGGGAGATCAAGACACGGGTGACCTCCAAGAACTGGCCCACAGGAGAGGAGAGGAGGGAGATGGGGGGGGGGGAAAGGCAGGTTTCTTACCCTCTCTTGCAGAAGGGTCACGTTCCGGGGTGGCAAGCACAGTACGTGTCTTGAGGGTACCTGGGACCTCAGGGCCATTGGGGGCCGGGGAGCCACCTGAGCCCGCACCGTCAATGGGGGCTGCGATGCTCTCCAGGTCTGTGGGACCGCAGGAGGCTCTCTCTCCTCCTCGCTGCTCTCATATTCGTCATCCAGGTGCTTGGACTATAGCGTGAGAGAGAGGAGAGACCCAGGGCTACCAGGCTGGCCATGCAAAAGTGCCCTGCACACATCTTAACCAGAGCAGGTACTTGGAAATCAAGTAGTACAAACAGCAGATGACGTGTGCTGAGTGCTTACTACGTGCCCGGCACTGAGCCAACCTCTTCTCCCTCCAGGCCTGAGGGCAGAGACTTTGTGCAGTCAGAGCACACTACTGCACTGTGCTGGACAAACATGCACAAGCTGAGACAAGGGGGAGCGGGGAGGGGGGCAGGAGGGGAGGGGGCAGAGAAGAGGACTGAGCAGAGAACGGAGGGGAGCAAGGGGGGGCTGGAGACAGCAGGGAGGTCTCACCTTCTTGGTCCTCTTGCCTCCCATCCTGACCCAGGGCTCAGCACTGTGCTGAGCGGTGGCAGCTGCACCCTCGGGCTCAGGGACGCTCGGGGCCATCTTGGCCTTGGTGGCAGGGGCTGCCACAACATTCTGAGGCTCCACCCACCGAGTCTTGGCCAGAGCCTTTCCGGACTTGGTCGTCTTGGGCCGGGTGGCTGCCCCTTCCCTAGCAGGTGCTGCCGGGGGCACCCCCGAGGAGGCAGCACTGGGGCCCTCTGGGGCAGCCTCTTGGGCTGGGGCAGGTCTCTTGGGGCGTGGGAAGGCCATGCCACTGACACCTGCCGGCTGGGTGAAATCAAAGACATCGTTCTGACCCAGGAAGGCTGTCTTGGGCCGGGTGGCATCCATCTCACTAGCACAGGGAGCCTGAGCGAAAGCACAGGCAGTACTAGGGCCCTCGGTAGCGGCCTCCTGGGCCTGGGAGGCCGTCTGGGGCTTTGTGGACGTTGCCGGAGCCCCCGGGGCGGCCACCTCACTGTTGACTAGCATCTGGGAGACGTGCGGAGCAGCACGGGTTGTCTCAGGGGCGGCTGCCTGAGCCTGGGCCGCAGAGGTCACGGGCTGGGTAGCTTCTCCTGAAGCTGGGTCTGTGGCCACCGGGCGGTGAGCGACCACCTGATTATAGGTCGCACGGGCGGCAGCAGCGGCGGCCCTAGCAGCACGGTTGGAGGCGGCCGCGCGGGCTACGTTGGCGGCACGGGCGGCAGCCTCATTGGCAAGTGTCTCTGGATCCAGCTGAAATGCCTCCATCAGAGTCCTAGCCAGCATAGGGTTTTCCAGTTCCCAGGGCTCATTCTGTAAGGCCAGAGAGAAGGGTAGGGGAAGGCAGACAGCTCTCCGTGCTCCCATCATGCTTTCCTGTGCTGGCCAGCCTCCTCCCTGCAGCCAGCTCCCACCACCCCCCAGACCTTCCCAAGCCCCCTTTCTCGGAGCAGGAGAGGGAAGGCTGGGGAAGCTGGGCAGTCCTTCCCCCTCAACCCTCCCTTTCATCCACCACCCCACCCCCCTCCCCAGCAGCTTGGGCGGGGAGGGGGAGAAGGCCCAGGGCCAGCAGGTGGCCCACCAGGGGCCTCACCGATAAGATGCGAAGGCCTGGACCCAAGCTCCCAAAGGCTCTGAGGATACGGATGTCAAAGCTGGTGAGGGTGCCGTAGCCTCCAAAAGCACCGAATTCTTCATAGTCGTTTCCTTCAACCATCTCCTCCTCCCCGACTTCATCACTACCCTCGTCCATGTCTTCAACGTTGTAGGTTTCCGATTCCATGCGGTAGCTTCCCTCAGCCATGCTGGGGGTCCCAAGGAGAAGAGAGCTCAGCCTGGGAGGGAGGGTGAGGCCTCTTCAGGGGGAGGGGGCGGGATCCAGTGGGATCTCTCTGGAGGTGGGGGGGCGGCAATCATCAGGTTACTAGGCAGTACGCGGTGGTGGAGGGGGCGGGGGGGGGCGCGGGGGGGAGGCGGTATCTGTTGGGTTAGATTCTGTCAGAGAATCTAACAGAGCTCTGGGAGAGGGAGAGAGCTGGTCGGAGGAGACCCCGCACTTAAAGGGGAGTTTAGGATGGGCAGGCTCCCCATCTCAGCGGCTAGATTTGAATAGGGGGTGGACTGGCGGGCTTAGGTCTGAAGAGTCCCACAGGGGATGTGCTTTGAGACAGGGAGAAACAAAGGGCTTTGATTTGACGATGAAAGGGGAGCAGATGACATGAGAGGGCTTAGACAACAGGGGCCCCGGAAAGCTTATGGGAAACTGAATCCAGAGACCCTCTGGCTAGGTCCGGGCGGGGGAGTTCAGCTGATTCAGGTCTGGGTTGGGCTCATACAGGAGGAGCTCCAGGGGTGGGGGGGTGGGGGCTCGGACTAGGTGAGGCATGGATTGGAGCGCTAGAGGTCTCAAGCCCCAGGATGGCAACTCCAGGAAGGGGGCAACGGGGTCAGCTGGTTGGGACTGATCCAGGAGTCGTTGGGGTGGGGGTAGGGCCTCCGCTCTAAGGAAGCTCAGCAGGGAGCACACGGGTCTGCTAAAGGGGTTCGGATCGCGGGCTCCGGTATAAGTAGGGCTCAGATCAGAGAGCCCTGCGTCTCCTGGCGGGAGAGGGCGGCGGGGGGTGGGGTGGGGTGGGGGTGGGGGTGGGGGTGGGGGAGGGTCCTACCTAGACCGTGGGTCTAATAGGGCTCGGGTTCTGAGTGCCTGGGCTTTGTTCAGATCCGGGTGTGGGGGTGGGGAGGGCGCAGCGTGCCGGGTTCCACTCGCCCTCTCCCGGTCCGGTCTGAGGCTGGATCCTTACCTTCCCTGGGGCTCCAATGGCGTCCGTCCTCAGCACCAGGAACCCCGCAGCCGCGCCCTCGCCTACTGCTGCCAGCACAGCAGCTCCGACCACCCCGCCCCTTTTCTCCGCGCACCCCCCGCGGCTGGGCAGCCTGCGCATGCGCGGACCCCTCCAGCCCGCCCGCTTTCCCAACAAAAGCCCTCTCCACCAGGTCCCCAGTGCGCATGCGATTCCGCGAGTGGGTGGGCGGGGAGGGGGGTTTTTCTTCTTCCCGCCAGATACCCCTCACCCCTCCTCTGACCCGAGGCGCGCGCACTCACAGCCTGTGTGGTGCACTTGGACCACCCAATCATCTACCCTCGATCCCCGCACTTTTGCACAAATGCTTCTCTTCCCTGTCCTCCCCGTTCCCGCTAAGCTCCTCCAGTGTGGTCTGGAATACACTATGCCTGGCTTCCCCAGCATGACCCCTAGGTCACAAACACAGAGGTCTCTAGCTGGGTGTCTAACTGTATGTAACAAGGGGAATGGAAATGGCCAGAGGATGCCACTTGCCTTTGTGTTCCCCAGCACTGTCCATCTCTATGGCCCCCGGCCACAATGGGAACATCTGCTTCCCCAGCTACTCTTTATGCAGCTTGGGCATCACAGCACTATCTGCGCTGGGGCTCGCCTTCCTCTCACGGCAGCCCTGGGAGGTGGATGTCAGCATCCCCATTTTACAGATCAGAAAGCTGAAGCACAGACACACCGCATGAATAGACAAGGCCACAGAACCAGTCAACAGAAAATGCAATATAGTGGTCCTGAATCTTCCTGACTCCAAACCCCATGTCCCAGTAGTGCTGGCCCGGGGACTGAGGCAGGCACCCCTCTCCAGTTTGAGCGACCGATCCACACCTCCCCGCACCCCCCCCACACACACACCTCTCCTGCCCTGCCAACACTTGTCCCAAACAAGCCAAGTTTGTGCTGTCTGAGACCCAAGCTCAAGCTCTGCATCCAGACACAGGTAGAGACCACCCCCCCCCGCAGTCTCCACCCCTTGCCTACTCTAGGTGGGTCCATCCAGCTGGGGGAATTGCTCCTTGGGGTCCACTCCCTGCCCCAACTGTCAGGCCTCTTCGCTGTGAGTGGCATGAACACGCTGCCCCTGAGGCCTTCCTGGTGCCCGCTGGAGCAGACAGGACAATCAGGCACTTGTGTGTCTGAGCCATGGCAAGCCCCGATTCAGAGTAAATGTTTGCCCGGGGTTCCTTCCAGGGTGGGGGCCTGGGGCAGCTGTGGTCTTGTGGAAAGAAGCTGGGCTGGTCTTGAGAATTCCAGGGATGGAGTTATGGGCCAGTCTGTTGCTAGCTGTGTGAACCTGCTCAGGTCACTGGACACCTCTGAGCCTGGTTTCTCAATATGCAAAATGGGAAGCACAGGAAGCACTTACCCAACCCAACACATGCTGCTATGCTTCCAGAATGACTGGAGGAACTGCTTTGGAGGGAGAAGATGCTATGTTTCCAACTCAAATCGAACCTGTGCTTTTTACAAAATCCATGGTGGACTTTTATATTTGTTTTTAATGTCAACCTCTCCGGGACGCCTGTGCATGAATGGAAGCTATTGCTAGGACCACAGCTTTTACTCTCCAGTGACCAATGTCAATTCTGGCTGGTTGGATGGCTTTCCTCAGCTGTTGCATAGCAACCTCCGCTGTCAGCAGCCTGTGTCTCTTCAGCCCTTCCTGTGTAACACGTTTCTGTGGGAGGTGACCAGACCCTAGAAATGAAAGCCTTGACAAACTGCTCAGTGGTAATAGAAAATATTAGGTTCCCATCTCAAACTGAACCTGTGCTTTTTACAAAAAATCATAGTGGACTCTTATATTCGTTTTCTTTGCCTGCTTTATTATTTTAATTTTTTTTCCTTTCTTCCTCCTTTTTAAAATTGAGATATAACTGACATATAACTTTATGTTAGTTTCAGGTGTACAACATAATGATTCAAATTTTTTATATATTGCGAGGTGACCACCACAGTAAGTCTAGTTAACATCCATCACCATACATAGCTACATCTTTTTTCTTATGATGTGGGCTTTAGTTATGTTCGTTTTTATATCAGCCTCTCTCTCTCTCAATGCTATATAACTATTTATGCTACTAACTCCAAAATCTACAGCCCCAGTTTGAACTTCAACTTTGAGATCCAAATCCATATACTCATTCTCCTACATGACATCTCCGCTTGGATGTCTCGAGGGCTCTTCATAGTGAGTCTGTCTAGAACCAGTCCCTTGGTAAACCTACTCCTCCCACACAGTCACACTCCCTGTTTCTCTTGTTTTTAAAATTCCCATCTTCACCATCTCAGTACGTGGCACCATTATCCACACAACTACTCACTGCAGAAAATGGAAGTCCGCTACCACCACTCCCCCTTGCTCATACACTGCACCCTGACGGGAAACCTCCACAGCTCTCCGGAACTACCTCTCTGTGTGGCTCTCCTCTCCCTTACTTCCAGCAAATTCTAGTCGCGTTGGCCTCTCGGAATTCTCAACTCTGTCTCCTTCACTCAGGTTGTCCTCTGGGCTCCGTTTGTGTTCAGTCTCTCCCGTGCTGTAGCCTGCAAACTCTATCCAGGCAAGAAGTTGGGGGAGTTGGGCAATCTGAGGGCTCACCATGTTAGTTTCCCTTCTCTCAGGGATCACTGTCCTGTGTTGTTGCCTGTGGTGCCATGAGGTAAAGCTTTATAATTGTTTTGGTTTACCAGATATTTCGGTGGGAGAGTATATCGGGTTCCTGTAAATCCATCATGGCTAGAGGCATGATGGTATACATTTTTTTTTTTTTAAATCTGAGTTTTTTTTTCACTGAGCCATATGGTTTTAAGATGTGTTTACTTTGCTATGCATGCACTGAAGATCTACCAAAGTGACTATGCACAGATATTGCATGGTGTGTATTCATGACATTCTTCCAATCTGCTCCCCTTCCCTCCTAAGAAAGTGGGAAACCAGAAAAAAATATAGAACCATTCAGGACCAGAGGTGAGAATTACAGAGAACTTCTCATCAGAAACAATGCAAGTTATAAGAAAGTGGCATACCATCTTTATAATAGTGAAATAATTAATAACTATCAACTCAGAATTTTGTACTGAATGCATATCTTTCTAAAGCGAAGTTGGGGGGCGCCTGGGTGGCTCAGTCGGTTGAGCTTCTGCCTTCAGCTCAGGTCACCATCCCAGGGTGGTTCAGTCCGTTGGGCTGAGCCCTGCCCCGCGTTGGGCTCCCTTCTCAGCGGGGAGTCTGCTTCTCCCTCTGCCCCTCCCCCTGCTCATGCTCTTGTGCTCTCGCTCTCTCTCTCTCAAATAAATAAATAAAATCTTTTAAAGAAAAGTGAAGTTGAATTAAAAGTTTTTTCGTACTTACCAGAGTTGAAATAATTCATCATCACTGGGTACGCGCTACAAGAAATATTAAAGGATGCCTTTCAGGTACAAGAAAAATGGCAGTACATGTAAATATGTTGTATAGAAATGAATAATCAATAGTGGAGATGCTAAATATGATGATAGTAATAGAATATTTACTTTTTATTTTTTTAAAAAAATTCCTTATGAATTAATTAAGAGTGTAAACAGAAATTCATAACAAGGCATTGTGGAGTATAAATTATGTGGAATTATTAATTTCTTGAACAATAATAGCACAGGGACTGGGGGCATAGGAGTATACTGTTGTAAGATTCTAATTCTACACGTGAAGTAGTACAATATTACTTGATGGTAGACTGTGGCAAGTTAAAGAAGCGTCAAATATAAACCCAAATATACCTATCCAAAAAATTATGGCTAATAAGCCTACGTGGGAGATAAATGGTATCATGAAATGCTCACTTTATTATTCATTCATTCATTCGTTCATTCATTCATCCTGAGAGAGAGAGCATGTGTGGGAAGGGGGAGGGGCAGAGAGAGAGAGGGAGAGAAAGAATCTTCAGCAGGCTCCACACTCAGCATGGAGCCTCACACAGGGCTGGATCTCATGACCCTGAGATCATGACCCGAGCCGAAATCAAGAGTCAGACACTTAACGGACTGAACCACCCAGGCATCCCCTCACTTAATTTAAAATAAGTCCTAAAATGGGGAAAAATAAGACAATAGATGAGCAAGTAGAAAACAGATAGCATGATAGCTTTAAATCCAACCATATCGATAACAGTATTAAATACAAATGGTCTAATTCACCAATTAAAATGTAGAGATTGACAATTTGGAGTCCTTTTTCTTAAATAGACTCTATTTTTTAGAGCACTTTTAAGTTCATAGCAACATTGAGCGGAAAGTACAGAGCCATCCCATAAACCTCTTGCCCAAAACGGACACAGCCTCCCCCACTACCACCATCCTGCACCAGACTGGCATACTTCTTACAATCAATGAATCTATATCGACACATCATTATCACCCAAAGTCCACAATTTACATCAGTGTTTACTGTTGGTTTTGTGCATTCTATAGGTTTGGACGAATATATAATGACATGTATCCGCCATTAAAGTATCATACAGAATTGTTTCACGTCCCCCCCAAATCCTCTGTGCTCCACATACAAATTCCTCTCGCTCTCTCCTGACCACAGGTGACTGCTGAATTTTTTTCTTGGTACTGTTTCCATAGTTTTGCCTTTTCCAGAACATCATATAGTCGGAATCACGCAGTATGTAGCCATTTCAGATAGGCTTCTTTCAGCAAGTCATACGCACTTAAGTACGGTTCTTACATGTCTTTTCATGGCTTGATAGCTCATTTCTTTTTCATGATGAATACTATTCCATTACCTGGATGTGTCACAGTTTATTTATTCATTCACCTACTGAAGGACATCTTGGTGGTTTCCAAGTTTTAGCAATTATGAATGAAGTTCCTATAAACATACATGTGAGATTTTTGTGTGGACATACATTTTCAACTCATTTGGGTAAATACCAAAGAATGATCCATATAGCTGGAGTTGTATGGAAGTGTTGAAACCCTATATTGTACACCTGCAACAAATACTGCCCTGTATTTTACCTAACTGGAAATTAAATAAAAACTTAAAAGAGAAAAATATCAACACTTACTATGAAGTTTGCTGTCGACATGAAGATCGACAATAGAACAATGGAGCATGATAGTGATTCCAGGTACAAATACACACAAGTATATAGTCATTGCTTTTTCAAAAAGGTGCCAAGGATATTCAATGGGGAAAAATAATCTTTTCAAGTCATGGTGGTGGAAAAAATGAAATAGCCATATGAAAAAAAAAGAAAAAAGAAAAGAAAAGAAAGAGAGAGAGAGAGGAAGAGAAAGAAAGAAAGAAAGAAAGAAAGAAAGAAAGAAAGAGAATGAAAGAAGGAAGGAAGGAAGGAAGGAAGGAAGGAAGAAAGAAAGAAAGAAGGAAGGAAGAAAGAAAGAAGAAAGAAAGAAAGAAAGAAAGAAAGAAAGAAAGAAAGAAAGAA